>NW_020825552.1:0-112286 GCF_003286085.1 Drosophila persimilis
ACAGACTTCTGACCTCGTTTTTGTTAACGATGGTTCTCTTGCTACGGTATCTAGAGCAAGCCCCAATATCTCTCCCTGAAGATCCTTACCATCCAACTTTGTTGATATCACTGGAGTTAACACAATCTGGAGGTGCTGACAGTTCCATCGCTCCTTGTCACATAAAGTGTTTTCGCAAAACAAACTTTATCGATTTAGATCTACATCTCTCGCGTGTGATTGGTCGTTTCTTTATTCATTACCGAACATAGATGCAACTGTTAACTCGTTTTATAGTTCTATTTACTCCGCCCTAAATACGTTTGTTCCAGATATCACTGTACCTGTATCGTCCAAGCCTCCCTGGTTCTCCAAGTATTTGTCATACTTAAAAAATAATAAATCCCGGCTCTATAAAAAGTACCAGAAGTCGGGCTCACGTTGGCCTTAGCTGTATACTCCTCCGCTCGCTCTCTATCCTTGCCGTCAATAGTCAGTGTTATAATCATTACCTTTCACAATGTAGTAGAAACTTTCGTAGTGATCCTAAAAAATTCTATTCGTTCGTTAACTCTAAGCGCAAGTCAAACGGTTTTCCGTCCCTTCATTACCAGAACAAAACAGAAGCTTCTGCTGTTGGTATTGCAAATTTATTCGCTAACTTTTTCCAAACAACGTACTTGTCTCATATTTACAACGCATCCACTCCGTATCCGTACCAGCTACCTCAAGCTAACAGCATTTTTCTGCCCTTTTTCGAGGAAAGCGTTGTTCTGGAAGGTTTGTCATCTATGGACATGTCGTTTTCTGCGGGTCCAGATAAGGTACCAAGTTGCATCTTAAAATACTGTGCCCAGTCCCTTTGCAAACCTTGACCTTTCTCTTCAACCTCTCCTTGGAACAGTCTTGTCTCCCAGTAATTTGGAATGAGTCCTATATCATTCCGCTTCACAAAAGGTTCAAGATCAAACATTGAAAAACTATCGCGGTATCGCAAAGCTTTCCGCCATCCGAAGCTTCTTGAGTTCCGGTCACCCGGCAACTTCAACATCTTTGTTGCAGCTTGATATCTCCGTCGCAAACACGGTTTTTCAGACATCGACTAACCTTCTTGAGTTTTCTAACCTAATCCACCGTGGTTTTCAAAATTGGTTTGCAGACGGATGTAGTTTTTACTGACTTCAGCAAGGCATTCGATTCTGTGAACCATGCTCTGCTTATTCACAAGCTCTCTTTATTAGGGTTCCCAACGAATCTTCTAGATTGGATTTTGTCCTATCTCTCTAACCGTACTCAACGTGTTTTGTTTTCTAACGTGTTGTCAAATACTGTAAATGTTACTTCAGGTGTGCCACAGGGAAGTCATCTGGGCCCGCTTCTGTTCATTTTTATACCCGATACTCAAATGAGTATTGGGGTATATTAGATTTGTGGTAAAGTGGATGTGTGTAACGTCCAGAAGGAATCGTTTCCGACCCTATAAAGTATATATATTCTTGATCAGCATCAATAGCCGAGTCGATTGAGCCATGTCTGTCTGTCCGTCTGTCCGTCCCCTTCAGCGCCTAATGCTCAAAGACTATAAGAGCTAGAGTAACGATGTTTTGGATCCAGACTTCTGTGATATGTCACTGCTCCAAAAATATTTCAAAACTTTGCCCCCGCCCCACTTCCGCCCCCACAAAGGGCGAAAATCTATGGCATCCACAATTTCGACGATACGAGAAAACTAAAAACGCAGAATCGTAGAAGATGACTATATCTTCTAGAGTGCAAAATCTGAACCAGATCATAATTATTACAGCCAGAATCACGAAAACATTTCACTCTTTCTCGCTCTGTCTCACTCTAACACACAGGTTCATGGTCGGTTTTGCCAATTGCAAAATATGAGTTCAAGGATCTCAGAACCTTAAAAGCCAGAGCAACCAAATTTGGTATCCACACTCCTGTGATATCGGACCTTGACCGTTTCATGTCAAATTTCGCCACACCCCCCTCCGCCCCCGCAAAGGACGAAAATCTGAGGCAACCACAAATCTCAGAGACTATTAAGGCTAGAGTAACCAAATTTGGTACACACACTCCTTTAAGATGTCACTATAAAACGTATGTATCTCAGAATTTCGCCCCACCCCCATCCGCCCCACAAAGGACGAAAATCTGTTGCATCCACAATATTGCAGATTTGAGAAAACTAAAAACGCAGAATCATAGAGAATGACCATATCTATCAGATTGCTGAGTCTGGATCAGATCAGATAATTTTTATAGCCAAAAGGAACAAATCAATTTGCATTGGCTACGCAGCGCCCGACGTCACGCTCAGACTGATTTTCTGTTTCTCTCGCACGCACTCGTTGTCGTGTCGTTTAATATTAGCGGCGTCTGCCGGAGGAAAGCCATACTGACTAAGTATCGGGTATAACTGTAGAGTTGCGGTGTCCGCAGCAACTCACAACGTCCCCCTCGTTTTTGTTTGTTTTTACAATTCAACTTTAAACGACACTCAAACACACTGGTACATTTGATGGCACAATAATTTACAAACATATAAACAGCACGCAACGAAACACTTGTAACCTCGACTAGGCCCGCAGTCAGCCAGGGGGGGAAAGGGAAAAGAGAGAGACAAAATATTCGGCACTTTGACGGAGAGACTAAACCTCGAACACGACCTCGACCCACAACGTTTCACGACACGACTTTTCTTTTGGATAGAGATCCATGACTCGAGACCATTCCACGATCGGGGCAAAAGGCTCCAAAAGTACGAATTGACAAGAGGGTGTCCAGTGTGTGTGGATGTGTGGTGTGAGTCAAGAAAGTAAGTGGGGCCACGCTCAAAAGTATGCTGTCTCTTCTTTGTAATTCTCCCTAACTTAAAAATTTGATTTGCAATCCCCCTGTGAGTTTGTCACTTGATGTTTTGTTGGCTGTAATGCGGTATGTGGTCTTCAAGTCCCCTCTACTACCCTTGCCGCCTGCGGAGGGCAGACGACTAGGAATGTAACATGTACATGTGGGCGGGCAGTTTATAGGGGGGCCGTAGTTGATTTATGCGAAGACTAGCATTTTGGCTCAATTTAGGCCGTAGTGGTGGGGTGTGGCGGCAACTGATGCTGATTTGAAAATCGATTACGAAACCGATAATCAATTGTCAGCACCGTTGCCGCCCAAAGATTTATCACAGATTGTAATAATTTTGTAGTGTGGTGAGAAGGGGGAAGAAGGGGTGTGAGGAATAGATAAAGAGAAAAGGTAAACAATGCAGGTGCTTTGCGTGGAAAATAAGAGGAAAGACACTAAATAAAAAGAGACAAGCACTTGCAGAAATAACAATACAGATAAGTTGTAGACTGGAGTGGAGACGACGGAAAAACAGGTAATAAAAGAGATACTACACTGGAACAAAGACGAGACAAAACAGGTACAATATTACAATAAACATAACAATTTAAAATAATGTCTATATCTTTTTCTATAATTACAGGGAAGACAAGAAGCATCGGCCGGCATAGCAAAACACAATGCTTGTAAAGACATTGCGGTTGCATACCGGCCGACCCCGTCGTCCCCCTGGTCGACGAAATTGGGCGTCATACGAAGTCGTCAGAGGTAGCTGCAATTAGCACCTCGTCGTCGTTGTGGCTGTGGCTGCCCTCTTGGAGAACCAGTGGCACTGGTCCGGCCACCAGCTGGGAGCCAGGAGTAGACGGCACACATATTACTGTGGCGACACAGGTCCGGCCGCCAAAGTGAAATGGATGTGAGTGTGTGTGTGCGTCGGCAATTGGGCCCTAATGTAGGGCGAGTGGCACTGGTCCGGCCACCAGCAGTGGGCAATGGCGGTCGATGACACGCCTACTCGAACGGCACATGTCCGGCCCGCCCAAGTGTAATGGATGTGTGTGTGTGTGTGTCTGAATGGCTGGCGGTAAGTATTTTGAGAGCCCTTTTTAATCATATTTGTGGCTGATAAATTTTTCCTTTTCCAGGACCATAGGTACGACTTTTTCAATGGGCTAACGGATATTTCCCTTGTCCAAATTAATGCCGTTAAAAACATTAGGGACAGACTTCTTGACCTCGTTTTTGTTAACGATGGTTCTCTTGCTACGGTATCTAGAGCAAGCCCAATATCTCTCCCTGAAGATCCTTACCATCCAACTTTGTTGATATCACTGGAGTGTACACAATCTGGAGGTGCTGACAGTTCCATCGCTCCTTGTCACATAAAGTGTTTTCGCCAAACAAACTTTATCGATTTAGATCTACATCTCTCGCGTGTTGATTGGTCGTTTCTTTATTCATTACCGAACATAGATGCAACTGTTAACTCGTTTTATAGTTCTATTTACTCCGCCCTAAATACGTTTGTTCCAGATATCACTGTACCTGTATCGTCCAAGCCTCCCTGGTTCTCCAAGTATTTGTCATACTTAAAAAATAATAAATCCCGGCTCTATAAAAAGTACCAGAAGTCGGGCTCCACGTTGGCCTTAGCTGTATACTCCTCCGCTCGCTCTCTATTCCTTGCCGTCAATAGTCAGTGTTATAATCATTACCTTTCACAATGTAGTAGAAACTTTCGTAGTGATCCTAAAAAAATTCTATTCGTTCGTTAACTCTAAGCGCAAGTCAAACGGTTTTCCTCCGTCCCTTCATTACCAGAACAAAACAGAAGCTTCTGCTGTTGGTATTGCAAATTTATTCGCTAACTTTTTCCAAACAACGTACTTGTCTCATATTTACAACGCATCCACTCCGTATCCGTACCAGCTACCTCAAGCTAACAGCATTTTTCTGCCCTTTTTCGAGGAAAGCGTTGTTCTGGAAGGTTTGTCATCTATGGACATGTCGTTTCTCTGCGGGTCCAGATAAGGTACCAAGTTGCATCTTAAAACACTGTGCCCAGTCCCTTTGCAAACCCTTGACCTTTCTCTTCAACCTCTCCTTGGAACAGTCTTGTCTCCCAGTAATTTGGAATGAGTCCTATATCATTCCGCTTCACAAAAAAGGTTCAAGATCAAACATTGAAAACTATCGCGGTATCGCAAAGCTTTCCGCCATCCCGAAGCTTCTTGAGTTCCCGGTCACCCGGCAACTTCAACATCTTTGTTGCAGCTTGATATCTCCGTCGCAACACGGTTTTTTCAGACATCGACTAACCTTCTTGAGTTTTCTAACCTAATCCACCGTGGTTTTCAAATTGGTTTGCAGACGGATGTAGTTTTTACTGACTTCAGCAAGGCATTCGATTCTGTGAACCATGCTCTGCTTATTCACAAGCTCTCTTTATTAGGGTTCCCAACGAATCTTCTAGATTGGATTTTGTCCTATCTCTCTAACCGTACTCAACGTGTTTTGTTTTCTAACGTGTTGTCAAATACTGTAAATGTTACTTCAGGTGTGCCACAGGGAAGTCATCTGGGCCCGCTTCTGTTCATTTTTTATACCCGATACTCAAAATGAGTATTGGGGTATATTAGATTTGTGGTAAAAGTGGATGTGTGTAACGTCCAGAAGGAATCGTTTCCGACCCTATAAAGTATATATATTCTTGATCAGCATCAATAGCCGAGTCGATTGAGCCATGTCTGTCTGTCCGTCTGTCCGTCCCCTTCAGCGCCTAATGCTCAAAGACTATAAGAGCTAGAGTAACGATGTTTTGGATCCAGACTTCTGTGATATGTCACTGCTCCAAAAATATTTCAAAACTTTGCCCCGCCCACTTCCGCCCCCACAAAGGGCGAAAATCTATGGCATCCACAATTTCGACGATACGAGAAAACTAAAAACGCAGAATCGTAGAAGATGACTATATCTTCTAGAGTGCAAAATCTGAACCAGATCGTATAATTATTACAGCCAGAATCACGAAAACAATTTCACTCTTTCTCGCTCTGTCTCACTCTAACACACAGGTTTCATGGTCGGTTTTGCCAATTGCAAAATATGAGTTCAAGGATCTCAGAACCTATAAAAGCCAGAGCAACCAAATTTGGTATCCACACTCCTGTGATATCGGACCTTGACCGTTTCATGTCCAAATTTCGCCACACCCCCCTCCGCCCCCGCAAAGGACGAAAATCTGAGGCAACCACAAATCTCAGAGACTATTAAGGCTAGAGTAACCAAATTTGGTACACACACTCCTTTAAGATGTCACTATAAAACGTATGTATCTCAGAATTTCGCCCCACCCCCCTCCGCCCCCACAAAGGACGAAAATCTGTTGCACAATATTGCAGATTTGAGAAAACTAAAAACGCAGAATCATAGAGAATGACCATATCTATCAGATTGCTGAGTCTGGATCAGATCAGATAATTTTTATAGCCAAAAGGAACAAATCAATTTGCATTGGCTACGCAGCGCCCGACGTCACGCTCAGACTGATTTTCTGTCTCTCTCGCACGCACTCTTTGTCGTGTCGTTTAATATTAGCGGCGTCTGCCGGAGGAAAGCCATACTGACTAAGTATCGGGTATAACTGTAGAGTTGCGGTGTCCGCAGCAACTCACAACGTTCCCCCTCGTTTTTGTTTGTTTTTACAATTCAACTTTAAACGACACTCAAACACACTGGTACATTTGATGGCACAATAATTTACAAACATATAAACTGCAGCAACGAAACACTTGTAACCTCGACTAGGCCCGCAGTCAGCAGGGGGGGAAAGGGAAAAAGAGAAAAAGAGAGAGACAAAATATTCGGCACTTTGACGGAGAGACTAAACCTCGAACACGACTCGACTCCACAACGTTCACGACACGACTTTTCTTTTGGATAGAGATCCAGACTCGAGACCATTCCACGATCGGGGCAAAAGGCTCCAAAAGTACGAATTGACAAGAGGGTGTCCAGTGTGTGTGTGTGTGGTGTGAGTCAAGAAAGTAAAGTGGGGCCACGCTCAAAAGTATGCTGTCTCTTCTTTGTAATTCTCCCTAACTTAAAATTTGATTTGCAATCCCCTGTGAGTTTGTCAACTTGATGTTTTGTTGGCTGTAATGCGGTATGCGGCAGACGACTAGGAATGTAACATGTACATGTGGGCGGGCAGTTTATAGGGGGCGTAGATGATTTATGCGAAGACTAGCATTTTTGGCTCAATTTAGGCCGTAGTGGTGGGGTGTGGCGGCAACTGATGCTGATTTGAAAATCGATTACGAAACCGATAATCAATTGTCAGCACCGTTGCCGCCAAAGATTTATCACAGATTGTAATAATTTTGTAGTGTGGTGAGAAGGGGGAAGAAGGGGTGAGGAATAGATAAAGAGAAAAGGTAAACAATGCAAGTGCTTTGCGTGGAAAATAAGAGGAAAGACACTAAATAAAAAGAGACAAGCACTTGCAGAAATAACAATACAGATAAGTTGTAGACTGGAGTGGAGACGACGGAAAAACAGGTAATAAAAGAGATACTACACTGGAACAAAGACGAGACAAAACAGGTACAATATTACAATAAACATAACAATTTAAAATAATGTCTATATCTTTTTCTATAATTACAGGGAAGACAAGAAGCATCGGCCGGCATAGCAAAACACAATGCTTGTAAAGACATTGCGTTGCATACCGGCCGACCCCGTCGTCCCCCCTGGTCGTCGAAATTGGCGTCATACGAAGTCGTCAGAGGTAGCTGCAATTAGCACCTCGTCGTCGTTGTGGCTGTGGCTGCCCTCTTGGAGAACCAGTGGCACTGGTCCGGCCACCAGCTGGGAGCCAGGAGTAGACGGCACACATATTACTGTGGCGACACAGGTCCGGCCGCCAAAGTGAAATGGATGTGAGTGTGTGTGTGCGTCGGCAATTGTGGCCCTAATGTAGGGCGAGTGGCACTGGTCTGGCCACCAGCAGTGGGCAATGGCGGTCGATGACACGCCTACTCGAACGGCACACGTCCGGCCGCCCAAGTGTAATGGATGTGTGTGTGTGTGTGTCTGAATGGCTGGCGGTAAGTATTTTGAGAGCCCTTTTTAATCATATTTGTGGCTGATAAATTTTTCCTTTTCCAGGACCATAGGTACGACTTTTTCAATGGGCTAACGGATATTTCCCTTGTCCAAATTAATGCCGTTAAAAACATTAGGGACAGACTTCTTGGCCTCGTTTTTGTTAACGATGGTTCTCTTGCTACGGTATCTAGAGCAAGCCCAATATCTCTCCCTGAAGATCCTTACCATCCAACTTTGTTGATATCACTGGAGTGTACACAATCTGGAGGTGCTGACAGTTCCATCGCTCCTTGTCACATAAAGTGTTTTCGCCAAACAAACTTTATCGATTTAGATCTACATCTCTCGCGTGTTGATTGGTCGTTTCTTTATTCATTACCGAACATAGATGCAACTGTTAACTCGTTTTATAGTTCTATTTACTCCGCCCTAAATACGTTTGTTCCAGATATCACTGTACCTGTATCGTCCAAGCCTCCCTGGTTCTCCAAGTATTTGTCATACTTAAAAAATAATAAATCCCGGCTCTATAAAAAGTACCAGAAGTCGGGCTCCACGTTGGCCTTAGCTGTATACTCCTCCGCTCGCTCTCTATTCCTTGCCGTCAATAGTCAGTGTTATAATCATTACCTTTCACAATGTAGTAGAAACTTTCGTAGTGATCCTAAAAAATTCTATTCGTTCGTTAACTCTAAGCGCAAGTCAAACGGTTTTCCTCCGTCCCTTCATTACCAGAACAAAACAGAAGCTTCTGCTGTTGGTATTGCAAATTTATTCGCTAACTTTTTCCAAACAACGTACTTGTCTCATATTTACAACGCATCCACTCCGTATCCGTACCAGCTACCTCAAGCTAACAGCATTTTTCTGCCCTTTTTCGAGGAAAGCGTTGTTCTGGAAGGTTTGTCATCTATGGACATGTCGTTTTCTGCGGGTCCAGATAAGGTACCAAGTTGCATCTTAAAATACTGTGCCCAGTCCCTTTGCAAACCCTTGACCTTTCTCTTCAACCTCTCCTTGGAACAGTCTTGTCTCCCAGTAATTTGGAATGAGTCCTATATCATTCCGCTTTACAAAAAAGGTTCAAGATCAAACATTGAAAACTATCGCGGTATCGCAAAGCTTTCCGCCATCCCGAAGCTTCTTGAGTTCCTGGTCACCCGGCAACTTCAACATCTTTGTTGCAGCTTGATATCTCCGTCGCAACACGGTTTTTTCAGACATCGTTCAACATCGACTAACCTTCTTGAGTTTTCTAACCTAATCCACCGTGGTTTTCAAATTGGTTTGCAGACGGATGTAGTTTTTACTGACTTCAGCAAGGCATTCGATTCTGTGAACCATGCTCTGCTTATTCACAAGCTCTCTTTATTAGGGTTCCCAACGAATCTTCTAGATTGGATTTTGTCCTATCTCTCTAACCGTACTCAACGTGTTTTGTTTTCTAACGTGTTGTCAAATACTGTAAATGTTACTTCAGGTGTGCCACAGGGAAGTCATCTGGGCCCGCTTCTGTTCATTTTTTATACCCGATACTCAAAATGAGTATTGGGGTATATTAGATTTGTGGTAAAAGTGGATGTGTGTAACGTCCAGAAGGAATCGTTTCCGACCCTATAAAGTATATATATTCTTGATCAGCATCAATAGCCGAGTCGATTGAGCCATGTCTGTCTGTCCGTCTGTCCGTCCCCTTCAGCGCCTAATGCTCAAAGACTATAAGAGCTAGAGCAACGATGTTTTGGATCCAGACTTCTGTGATATGTCACTGCTCCAAAAATATTTCAAAACTTTGCCCCGCCCACTTCCGCCCCCACAAAGGGCGAAAATCTGTGGCATCCACAATTTTGACGATACGAGAAAACTAAAAACGCAGAATCGTAGAGAATGACCATATCTTTTAGACTGCGGAATCTGAATTGGATCGTATTATTATTATAGCCAGCATCACGAAAACAATTTAATTTTTTCTCGCCCTGTCTCTCTCTAACACACACGTAGCATAGGCGGCTTTGCTTAGAGTAAAACATTAGCGCCTAGATCTCAGAGACTATAAAAGCTAGAGCAACCAAATTTGGTATCCACACTCCTAATATATCAGACCGAGACGAGATTGTTTCAAAATTTCGCCACACCCCCTTCCGCCCCCGCAAAGGATGCAAATCTGGGGATATTCACAAATCTCAGAGAGTATTAAGGCTAGAGTAACCAAATTTAGTGTCCGTACTCCTGTTAGATCTCACTATAAAAAGTATATCTCAAAATTTCGCCCCACCCCCTTCCGCCCACACAAAGGACGAAAATCTGTTGCATCCACAATATTGCAGATTCGAGAAAACTAAAAACGCAGAATCATAGATAATGACCATATCTATCAGGTTGCTGAATCTGGATCAGATCAGATCATTTTTATAGCCAAAAGGAACAAATCAATTTGCAGTGGCTACGCAGCGCCCGACGTCACGCTCAGACTGATTTTCTGTCTCTCTCGCACGCACTCTTTGTCGTGTCGTTTAATATTAGCGGCGCTGCCGGAGGGGAGCCATACTGACTTAGTATCGGGTATAACTGTAGAGTTGCGCTGTCCGCAGCAACTCAGAACGTCCCCCCTCGTTTTATTTGTGAATGACCTTCCTCAAGTTATAACATACTCTACTACACTAATGTATGCTGATGATGTCAAAATCTGTCTTTCTTACTCTGATTGGTATTTGCACACACGCCTTCAACTTGATCTAAGTGAACTACTATTGTGGTGTTCAACTAATCTTCTTTTTCTGAACCTTTCCAAATGCAAACTTATGACATTTTACCGTCGCGCTCCTCATTGTTCGCGCTCCCATATGTTCTAGGAAATCATGTCCTTGAGCGAATTTCGAGTTCAAATGACCTCGGAATCCTTTTTGATCATAAGATGTGTTTTAACACCCATATAGCTGCAACTGTAAATAAAGCTAAGGGTGTTTTAGCGTTCATCGAGCGTTGGTCCAAGGAGTTTGACGACCCGTACGTTACGAAACAACTGTACATCTCATTAGTACGTCCTATATTGGAGTATTGTTCTTGTGTGTGGAGCCCGCAGTATAAAGTACAGCAGGCTGTTATTGAATCCGTGCAAAAGCAATTTTTAATTTTTGCCTGGAACTTTAACTGGGACTCAGGTAGAATCTTGCCACCCTACCGGTCTAGGCTAAATCTTATTGACCTGCCGTCGTTGCACCATCGCAGAATATGCAATGGCGTAATGTTCGTGCACAAGCTCCTTCTTGGGACTGTTGACTCCCAAAATCTCGTGGGTCAGATTGACTTGGCCGTTCCATCTAGACCTACCCGTACTTTTAGGCCTATCCGTCTACCCATATGTAGGTCTAATTATGCTGATCATGAACCTTTTAGGGTTTTATGCTATAATTATAACTCCCTCTGTCAAACCCTATCCCCTGAACTGTCTCTTAAACTAATTGCATGCAATATTTATAATCATTTAAATTTAGCTAACTTTAAACTTATCTTTTTCCGCCTTTAGTAACTAAGTACCATTATTAACAGATAATTGTTAATTTAATAAATAAATAAATAAATAGCTCAAGTATAATTTTGTGTTCGTGTGTGGCATCGTCAAAAAACACAGTAAAAAATATATATAACATTGGATTCCCGTTAGAGATTGATTACTTGGCCAAACGTGGGGTCGTATCCTTGCAAATCGTCAGATCAATAAACTCCACCAGTGTTCGGGTCGGGCGGCCATTCCCTTGCGCAGATACTCGTATTCGAAGCCCTTTGTCACCATAACATTTGTGGCATCCTTTGAGGGAGAAAGTCCATAAGCTCTGCGCCCAAACAAAGCGCCCCACAATACTCACAATATGCATCCACTGGCCACAGGGCACAAACTCACGGAGAAAGGCAGCGGCCTTGCAGGGACGTCCACCTCGGTCAATGCCATAGTTCTGCACATCGCTGCGTCCCCCGGCACGCACGGCCTTGCTGTAATATTTCCACAATGGGAAGCGCCACACACGATCTCCGGTATGCATGCTGGCGTGCTTGATCTGCTGCCACAGGATCTCCGAGTTGGTAAAGACCCCCGCAGCCGACTCATCCAGGGCCTGGCGCATGTAGCCCGAGCAGGTGCCGACGTCAATGATGCACTTGGGACAGAAGTTTTGCGCATACAGCAGGGCGTCTGCCAGGACCAGTACATCCTCGTGATCGGTGCACTGGATCTCGATGGTCTTGCCGTTCATGGACTTGACCATGTCCCCAGTACGGACCGAATTGCAGCCCACTACGTTTTCACAAAGAGGTATCAGGCCGCGAATGTTGACCTAAGAACAGCATTATTATTCAAGGAGATATCATTTCTGTCCTGAGTACTTACCGGTAAACGCAGGCCAGCCACAGCTCGACAACAGGCCACCACAACGGCGGCCCCGGTCATGTCGCCACGCATATGGAAGAGCTCATGTTTCTCTTTCAGGCACAATCCTCCAGCATCGTAAGTCACGCCTTGGCCCACCAGCACAATGGGGCGCTCCTCGGCACAGGTGCCGTAGTAACTCAGCTCCAGGAAGATGGGTGGCTCGCACGAGGCCTTGCCCACAGCCAGGAAGGCGTGCATTGACTGGCTCTCGGCCCAGCCCTCGACCTTGACCTCCACATTGACACCGGATTTGCACAGCACCTCGACGACATTCTGCGCAAAAGCTGTGGGTGTGAGGAGGTTGGAGGGCATCTCCTGCAGCTGTCTCGTCAGGTTCTGGGCGGCTGCCTTCTGCAGACCAATGCGCCATCCTTCGAGGTCGCAGACCTCGTCTTTTCTTGCGTATAAGTCCAGCGACGCTGGATAGCCTGGGGACGTGGTCGCAGGCGCTGCAAGCATTATTTTTCGTTAAGCCCACACAAAGTACCAAATATCACAATATTCTAGATACGTATTTCGTGCTCAATTTCTAGCAATAGAGAATGCCAAATTGAGGCGATGAATGTACTCCATGAGAAAGTGACACTCACTTCAAGGGCTATTTGGTCGGTACATTCAGGAAATTCGAAAGGATCAGTATCTAAAAACGAGTGGACATCGGCCCTTCACTCACTACTGTTTTGGTTTGTCTGTCCTCGGAGGAGTAAACATATCTATGTATGTATATCTTTGACAAATGGGGCTAACAAATCATGAACTCTTGAAGGGCCATGGTACTCAAATAGATGTGGCTCTGGATGAGTGTAACTTCCAGAAGGAAGCCTTTTCGTCCTATGAGCGTCCTTGATGAGCACCTAGATATCAGAGACCATGAAAGCTAGAGTCACCAAATTGTATATCCAGACACCTGGACCCGTCCGCTCCCACAAAGACCAAAAATCTGTGGAATTCACAATTAACGCAGAATCGTAGAGAACGCCATATTTACTAGACTGTCAAATGTGGATGAGATCGGATCGTTATTATAGCCATAACGACCAAATCGCCTTCCACGCGCTTACTCATTCTCTCTCGATCTCTCTATCCATCTCACACACTCTTTCTCGTGCAGTGTGTTCGCTCTGGCGGAGGGAAGCGAGACAGAACGGCGGGCTTGTGTGTAAGAAAGAGAGAGAGGGAGAAAAGTTCCACTCTCCTATCTCATGACAAGTGCGAGCATAATTCAGAGTTTACTTCGTTCCCGCTCGTTAAAGAATCTTTTTTGTATAAGTGGGTGATAAAAAAGAAAGGTTTTTAAAATCAAAACGTTTGTAAGATATGAATATTAGTTTATAAGATTTGAATATTAGTTTAAGAGTTACTCATCGATAGTATTATAAGAAATACCAATGTACTCGATATATCGATACTTGTCCTCGACAAGTAAACCACAAACAACCACATTTGCAGCAGTTGAAACAATTGTACGTTTCTCGCAAGCGCTTAGCTGATCTCAAATTAAGCATATTGAAAACGGAGAAAGAGGCTATGGAGTTGGAAACGCCGAGAGATTGCATCGACTTGACACACATTGAGGCGCTGATGCGTCCATTTTCTGGAGATGACGACCAGGCTGTAACCAGTTGGATAAGTAACTTTGAGGACATTATGAATTTCCATGGTGTATCCGAGTCAAAATGCTGGATATTAGCGAAGCGGCTGCTAGGCGGATCGGCGAAGGCGTACATCGAACATGTGGCGCCTTTGACTTGGCAATTGATGCGAGCAGAATTGCTCAACGTCTTTGAGCAGAAAGTGACAGCGTGGGACATTTGAAAGCGACTGGAGTGTAAAATGAAATGTTCAAATCCTTTTTGTTGGATCGTTGGGGCTCAACCCTCCGATCTGTTTTATTGTGATTTCTCTTCTGTCTTTTACAATTGTGGTTTGGGCTTTTGTAAGCCCAAAGCCGCGGAGCTGCGCTGCCAGTGACGCCGGCAGCGGAGCGGCAGAACTATGTGTTCTTATCTCTTATATGTTAATATGTATATGCTCAGCGCTGTTGGCAGCGAGAGCGCGAGGGAAGATATATGTGTGTATGCATGTATATTAGTGCCGTCAAGTCATGGGAACATGCTGACGCTGCACTTGGGTCGCTCGAGGCATTCTTGAGTGAATCGTAATACGATCACCCAGAATGTCTGGGACTTTATTGTTACGTAAACACTGAAACAAAGTGTTACAGTGTGTATTCTTTAAGTACCGTCGGTACAGTGGGTATTCGAAATAATGAATACTTTACTTTACTTTAATATGAGCATACTACATCTCCCTCCTTTTGAAAAATAACGTAATATAATGAAGTTATTTTATTTTTAGCTTTTACTATATATGTATACGAGTTATGTATTCTTAAAAAGACAATTTATATATATATTTTTTTTCTTTTTTAGTCAATTATTAGAATAATGAATTTTAATTAATATTGATAAAATTTAAAAGTTATTTGAATATAAATGCGGAATAGTATATTTTTATGGTTTATATTTATGTATGGCCATACTAAAAAATTATTAATAATTGCAAATCTTTAACCTATCCTTATGTACTTTCTGAGTTTTGTTTTTATTATCGGAGATTATGACGTTATCTCTTTCTCCGATACTTTCTACTCTATATGGTCCTATATATTTAAAATCTAGCTTATGTCCTGTTTCATTTTTCAATAAAACTTTATCTCCTACAGCTAAATTTAAATCTTTTAACTTTAAGTCATAGAGCTGTTTATTTTTAATTTTATGCTCCTCGAGCATAATCCTTGCTCGTTTATATGCTATTTCTAATCTATATTTACTCTCTTTAGAGTAATCATCTATGTTATATAGAGGTGCTATTCTATCTATAGTATTAAATTGAACTGGTAAGTTTGAAGTCTTACCGAAAACTAGCTCATATGGACAATAATCATGTGCCATAGAGGGGGTTGTATTAAAACAATATACGAAGTATTGCAGCCATACATCCCAATCTGATTTGTCAGCTGAGATGTATGAGCGTATGAACTCGTTAAATGTTCTGTGGCTTCGCTCCACGGTTCCTACAGTCTGGTGATGATGTGCAGTAGAAGTTATGTTTTTGATGTTTAGATTTTTACATAAGTCTTCAATTATTGAATTTTTATATTCTGTTCCCATGTCCGTAATGAACGTCTTCATTGGACCGTACTTTAGAATAAAATTTTCAAAAATAGCTTTAGCTACTGTATTTGCACTTTTGTTTCTAATAGGTATGGCAACAAGGTATTTTGTCAGGTCACATATTAAGGTGACTGCATATTCATTTCCTTGTTCTGATTTAGGAAGTGGACCGATCGTATCCACTATTACCCTATCAAAAGCCATGTATGGTGTTTCTGTAATAGTCAATGGAGTTATTGTGTGCTTGGTTACTTTAGCTTTTTGGCATTTTGGACATTTTCGTATGTAATTGGTTATTTCTTTAGTCATACCTTTCCAAAAATAATGTCTTTTGACCTTGGCCAAGGTTTTTGTTATGCCTGTATGTCCTCCTTGTATGGGATCATCATGTAATGTAGACAGTATTGCTTCTTTTTCTTTTTCATTTTTAATTAGGGTCACCGGGTTGAGTAGCGCTACTCTTATTGTTCGTAATATTTTATTGCCCATATTTTTAAAATTATCTATTGAAATGTATTCAAAGATATTTTCCCACGGTGCCACTTTGAGTTGGCTGATTTTTTGTTTACCGGCTTGCGTTTCAAGCCTTTGGAAAAACTGACCTAAGTCAAGGGTTCCATTAGTATACAAATCGCTAACATCATATCTTGCAGTAATTTTTTTTCCATGTTTGAAAAAACATAAATTATTATTTACATGCAAGGTCACTACTTTACGTACTTCGTCATTGTTGATGACTTCATATACGTTGGGCTTTGAAGCTTTTGTTAGAGATTGCCTAGGCAATTCTATTTTTTCTTTTCCTGCGCAGGATTTCTGTCTACTCTGTTGCCTGGTAGTGACTTTCAGGACTTTATTTGTTTTTTGTATGTTTTTCAGGTCTGTGATGGTTATTCTTGATAACGCATCTGCTACATGATTATCTTTACCCTTTAGATACTCGACTGTAAAGTCGTATTCTTCTAATTCGAGCCGCATGCGTGTGAGTTTTGAGCTAGGATTGACCATTGAAAATAGGTATGTTAGTGGTCTGTGATCCGTTTTTACTGTAAAGTGTTTACCATAGATATATGGTCGAAAATGGGTAATTGCCCAATGAATTGCTGCTAATTCCTGTTCTGTAGTACTTTTGTTACTTTCACCTTTTGTGAATGAACGTGATGCATATGCTAATGGGAGTTGGAGTCCGTTATGGTTTTGAGTTAAAACCGCTCCACATGCTTGTTTACTAGCATCGGTGATTATGCAAAATTCTTTCTGAAAATCTGGGTACTGTAACAGAGTGGGTTCCATAAGTTTATCTTTTAAATATTGGAATGCATTTTGACATTCAGTTGACCACTCAAAGGGGACATTCTTTTTACATAATCTGGTTATGTGCCGGGAATAGTCGGCGAAGTTTTTAATAAAACGTCTATAATAATTGCAAAATGCAATAAATCGTCTAGCGCTGTCCGCATCATGTGGGACTGGATAGTTTTTGCTCTTTGCCTTTATAGGGAATTCGTTTGTTTCTCGTTACAATTGTTTTTGGTTTATACTTTTGTTCATTTAGAATTTGCCTTAAACATCTCTATGGTTATTTTTGTGGACGCACCTCATCCATTATGGTCCGGTCCGAGACTGTTGTGCCTATCCTGTCCAGCCAGACTCGGACCGTACCGCAGTGCCACCGCCGGACGTTCTCAGCGCGCAAGCCCCTTAGGGCGGAGGGCGACGAGGGGGCGCCGCTCACGAGAGCGTGCTGCTTGTGCTTTACCATCTGATGGACTGATGGACCGTATTGTCCATTGGCCATTGGCCGTGTTGGAAGTCGGCCTTGGCCTGACCCGGAGCTGGTGCTACCGATGCCCGTCTACCCACTGATGGCTGGGTCGGGGACGGAGAGGAGGCGGTTCCGTGTGGCACGGGGCTGAGGTGGGGACCTGGCGCGTCGGCGATTTCACGAACGGGACACACACACCAATGCATTTTGAAGTTTTTATATATTTTTTTTTTTGTACGATTTTTTTTTCAGAGTTTTTGCAGTTGTCCTGATACATTATCTACTAGGTCACATTTAGGTTAGTCTTCCTTTTTTTTTTTGTTTTAGTGTATTTTTTTTTATGTATTCTTTTTTTTTTTTGTTTTTTTTTTTTCATTGATATACTTTGGTCTGATATTCCTCCTTTGTCATTGCCAAGTCCTCTATGTTCGTTTTTAAACTCTATCTAAATTTTTTTTTTTTAATTATTTGCTATTCATTTATTCTTTTCAATTATAAAAAAAATTACTAAAAAATCTTTTTTTTTTTTTCTCATGGACACACATATCTATATACCCTTCCTTTTTTTTTTTTTTACTCTTTAAAATTTCATCAATATAAATTTTTTTTTTTTTATATATATTTGATCAAAATGAAGGAAGAAAAAAAAATGTTAAGGGACATGTGATCGATTTACAGGTTTTTCATTATATAATTCAATATCGATCACATGGTTTTAGTAATAGCCTAACAGAGGTTAGTATTTTCAAGTTGCACTTTAAGGGTGCTTCAACTTGAGATAGAATATTATAATTATTGGCAATATGAGGCATGGCATTTCTGCAGCTCAATTGCGTTACTTCGCACCAGTGCGAAGTTGTTTATTGATTTCCTTGATGCGCTCTTGGCAGCGTTGTCGGTCCTCTTCATTTGTATATGCTTTTTCCAGGTCCCGCTCCAGACGTCGTTGTTGAAGCAGCCGTTTGATCCGGCCGCCCCTCTTTGTTTTCTTCCTTGGGCGTTTTTCTTGTCGTGCCCTGTACTCAGCTATTGTGAGTGGGCGTGGTCCATCGTTTGGATACACTTCTAATGCCTCTTGTAGGCTGAGTGCGTCCCTTTGCTCGGTAGGAGCAGCGTCGGCGAAGTCTGGTGCATTTTCTGCTGCTGGAGTGGTTGTGTTACTGTCCATCGACGGTGCAAGGGGCGGTCCTATGCCACTCGCACTTATATTATTGGTCCTTGCTGGGTCTAGTGGGGCCGGTGCTGGTCTTCGCACAGGTTTTTATATTGCGTGTACGCTCTTTGTGGCGCGGGCTGTTATATCTCCTTGGGTATTATGTATTCCTGGCCGCATTGTAGCCGCCAAATTTAAGGGTATAAATTATAATGCAACATGGGTTTGTGCGTAATATCGTCGGCAGTCGTGCATGGGTCTGGCGAAACGGCTGGTTTGGCTTTCTGCTGGGTTTTTTTTTTTTTCTTGGCACTGGCACTGGGGACAACACTGTTTCAATAGTTTTTCCAATTTTCTTTTGACTTGGTCCGATTTTTTAAAACAAAATCACATGGTATTATATTTTTTTTTTTTTTTTTTCGGCCATTCTTTGTCTTTCAAAATTTTAACACTTTTTTTTTTTTAAAAATTTCTCTCTTTTTTTTTCTCAATCCTTAGATTGATCCATCGCGTAGGACATATCGAGTCCTGTCACGGTCGCCATGTAAAATGAAATGTTCAAATCCTTTTTGTTGGATCGTTGGGGCTCAACCCTCCGATCTGTTTTATTGTGATTTCTCTTCTGTCTTTTACAATTGTGGTTTGGGCTTTTGTAAGCCCAAAGCCGCGGAGCTGCGCTGCCAGTGACGCCGGCAGCGGAGCGGCAGAACTATGTGTTCTTATCTCTTATATGTTAATATGTATATGCTCAGCGCTGTTGGCAGCGAGAGCGCGAGGGAAGATATATGTGTGTATGCATGTATATTAGTGCCGTCAAGTCATGGGAACATGCTGACGCTGCACTTGGGTCGCTCGAGGCATTCTTGAGTGAATCGTAATACGATCACCCAGAATGTCTGGGACTTTATTGTTACGTAAACACTGAAACAAAGTGTTACAGTGTGTATTCTTTAAGTACCGTCGGTACAGTGGGTATTCGAAATAATGAATACTTTACTTTACTTTAATATGAGCATACTACAGGAGGCACGGAAAATTGCAAATAATGAAAGCGCATTGCAATATTTCGTCGCAATGTGCAGCATAGCGTCGCAAGCAGACATGGCCACGAGCGATGTGGTCAAATTCATCGTAGAGGGACTGCAGGACAAGACGGGCATGGCAGCATCCATGCTATACTGCATCACACTCAACGAGTTGCGTGACAAGATGGTCACCTATGATAAGGTCAGAAGAGCTCCTGGCGTCGTAGCAATTCGTAGCGAAGGTATGACAAAGGGAAAACTAAATGTGAGTATGGCAGTTGGGCAGCAGCAAGGTGGTGGCGCAATGCGTTGCTACAACTGTCGGCAATTTGGGCACGTTATGAAGGAATGCAGTCAGCCAAAGAGACCGGATGGGGCATGTTTTAACTGTTGGAGTACCAGCCACCTATATTCGCAGTGCCCGAAACGAAAGATGGCCACTAGGGTAGCTGCAGTTCAAGATGAGGAGCGACCAGGAGAAAAAAACAACGACGATTTAGCGGCTGTCCAGTTAATCACTTTATGACTTCCGTTTGGTGAACAAAGAGGCGTCAGTATTTTTAGTCTATTTGATACAGGTAGCCCTGTAAGTTTTATTCATAAGTCTTTGATACCGAAGTCGGCTATAGTTGAAGCCTATAATGAAGTTAGGAAATACTATGGACTAGGAGGACAACCAATTCCCATATGGGGAAAATTTAAGTGCCATATTGAATTTTGCACAAAGAAATATATCGTTTTATTAAACATCGTAGATGATAACATGCTGCCTTTGCCGGTATTGTTGGGACGCGATGCCCTTAAAGTTATTGAAGTAAAATTAGTTCATAAGAAAAATATCAATGCGAAGCAACACACACCATTAAGTTCGTTAAAGCAAAAAGCTATTAGTTTAACCTGCGCGTCTTTATTCACCGAAAGTAAAAATAATATTAACATAAGACTATATGATAAGTTAGACGGTAATCAATCAGAAAGAAGCGATAACATAATATTAACATAAGACTATATGATAAGTTAGACGGTAATCAATCAGAAAGAAGCGATCTAATCAAACGTTCTAATCCATTTAAAAATCAGACACAAGAAAACTCAAGGAATGACAAAATGGTCATCGAGAATATGAATCAAGGCGACGAATTCAGTAACTTTTGTGCGTCGGTAGAGATTGATGAAGAGGAACATATTAACGTAGGTTTCGAATTTGGCCCCACTATTGCAGAAAAGTGTAGGGAAGTTATTAAGACATACTATTTACACAAAGAATTTGACTTTAAAGCACCACCAAAGTATCAGATGCAGATTCGTGTAACAGAAACAACACCATTTCATTGTACTCCGCGTCGTTTATCCTACCATGAGAGAGAGAAAGTAGCTGAAATAGTAGATGATCTGTTAGAAAAGAAAATAATCCGTCATAGTGAGTTGCTGCGGACACCGCAACTCTAGAGTTATACCCGATACTAAGTCAGTATGGCTCTCCTCCGCCAGAGGCCGCTAATATTAAACGACACGACAAAGAGTGCGTGCGAGAGAGACAGAAAATCAGTCTGAGCGTGACGTCACGCGCTGCGTAGCCACTGCAAATTGATTTGTTTCCTTTGGCTATAAAAATGATCTAATCTGATCCAGATTCAGCAATCTGATAGATATGGTCGGTATCTATGATTCTGCGTTTTTAGTTTTCTCAAATCTGCAATATTGTGGATGCAACAGATTTTCGTCCTTTGTGGGGGCGGAAGGGGGTGGGGCGAAATTTTGAGATATACGTTTTATAGTGAGATCTAACAGGAGTGCGGATACTAAATTTGGTTACTCTAGCTTTAATAGTCTCTGAGATTTGTGAATATCCCCAGACTTGCATCCTTTGCGGGGGCGGAAGGGGGTGTGGCAAAATTTTGAAACAAACTCGTCTCGGTCCGATATATTAGGAGTGTGGATACCAAATTTGGTTGCTCTAGCTTTTATAGTCTCTGAGATCTAGGCGCTAATGTTTTACTCTAAGCAAAGCCGCCTATGCTACGTGTGTGTTAGAGAGAGACCGGGCGAGAAAAAATGAAATTGTTTTCTTGATGCTGGCTATAATAATAATACGATCCAATTCAGATTCTGCAGTATAGAAGATATGGTCATTCTCTACGATTCTGCGTTTTTGGTTTTCTCGTATCTTTAAAATTGTGGATGCCACAGATTTTCGCCTTTGGAGGGGGCGGAAGTGGGCGGGGCAAAGTTTTGAAATATTTTTGGAGCAGTGACATATCACAGAAGTCTGGATCCAAAACATCGTTGCTCTAGCTCTTCTTTGAGCATTAGGCGCTGAAGGGGACGGACAGACGGACAGACGGACGGACGGACAGACGGACAGACGGACAGACAGACATGGCTCAATCGACTCGGCTATTGATGCTGATCAAGAATATATATACTTTATGGGGTCGGAAACGATTCCTTCTGAAATACCCCAATACTCATTTTGAGTATCGGGTATAAAAAATCAGGAGAACTTCGAATGTGTGTCGATTACCGTGGTCTGAACAAACGAATTGTTAAAGATAATTTCCCATTGCCCCTTATTGAGGACTGTCTTGAGTTTTTAGAAAACAAGTGCTGTTTTTCCATTATAGATTTGAAAAGTGGGTATCATCAAATAGGCGTAGAAGAAAAATCAGTTCCGTCTACATCGTTTGTAACACCGCAAGGACAGTATGAGAACTTGAGAATGCCCTTTGGGTTAAAAAATGGATCCGCTATTTTTCAAAGATTTATTTCGGAGCTCTTGAGAGACTTTATTAGGAACAAAAGCATTGTAGTGTACATGGATGATATATTAGTAGCGACTAAAACAGTTGAAGAACACATGGATATATTAAAAAGACTATGCATTCGGTTTAGCGAGCAAAATTTAGAGATAAATTTAAAAAAGTGTAGGTTTGTCAATCGAAACATCGATTTCCTGGGGTATAAAGTTAATCAAAACGGAATAGTTCCTATTGATTCCCATATTGAGGCCTTGAAAAAATACCCAGTCCCTCAAAATGTAAAAGCACTGCACTCATGCTTGGGATTCTTTTCGTATTTTCGACGTTTCATGTTGTCATTTGCGACGACAGCTAAGCCCTTGGTGCAGTTGTTAAAAGAAGGTGGTCCGTTTCCCATGAATAGAGAACAGGTGAAGACGTTTGAAACTCTTAAGAATGCGTTGGCAAATCCTCCGGTATTAGCCATTTTTAGCCCAAATAGAGAAACGGAATTACATACAGACGCAAGTTCATACGGTTATGGCGCAATACTGATGCAAAGACAAGATGATGGGAAGATGCACCCTGTGTCCTATTATTCTGGCAAAGCAACAGAAAGAGAATCACGTTATCATAGTTTCGAACTAGAGACATTGGCTATAATTTATGCATTGAGGCGTTTTAGAGCATATTTGGAGCATAGGTCCTTCAAAATAATCACGGATTGTAATTCGTTAGTACAGACGTTAACCAGAAAGTCAATTAGTCCTAAGATAGCACGGTGGTCCCTAGAGTTAGAGAACTATGATTACTCCATTATGCACAGACCTGGGGCCAGTATGGCGCACGTTGATGCGCTGAGCAGACAAGATCAAGTGACGAATATGTTAGAGGATGGTTATAGAGTCAAATACGGTTTAGAAAAGTCTAATTTAGAAAAAGATGAGAGTAGAAAGCAATATACAAGGAATAGTGTAAGTAGAGACAACCCTGGTAGTGAGCATAGAGGTACCGTAGAGAACCCTGTGATTAAGTGTAGAGAATTAAATATCAGTAGAGAGCGTAGTAGTACAGTAGAGAACCCTGCGATTGAGTGTGGAGAATCAAGTGCAGTAGGAAGTAGATTGGGAAATAGGTGGAAGTCTGATGATAGAGAGAACCTTGGTAGTGATTGTAGAGATAACATAGAGAATAGTGAATATAGGGAAGAGGATGGATCGAAGATTGAAAGTAGAGATTTGAGCCAATGTAGAGGAAGCGTTAACGATGTGGTGGGGGGAGTAAAGTACATTAGTAGTAGGAATTCAGATAAAGTGAAAAAATGTGTTGAGGATACAGTAGAGAGGGACAAGTTAGAGTTTCAGGAGGAAAGATTACTAAAATCATTGATAGTTGGGGTAGTAGGTGCAACGCCAGAAGATGTTGATTTGATATTGCAAACAGAACAGATGCGAGACAAGGAAGTAGTTAGGATTCGAAAAATGCTAGAGGATGGAATTGAAGTAGATTTTGAAATGATAGATGGTATTGTTTACAAGAGGAGTTGTGAAAACAAACTATGTTTCTATGTACCAATGTGTATGGAAGAGCAGTTGATAAGGCGGTCACACGAAAAACTAGGACATCTGGCCGCAGAGAAGTGCGTGAGTGACCTTTTGAGGACCTACTGGTTTCCGTCAATGAGAAGTAAAGTGGCAAGGTTCATCAGAAACTGTCTACCGTGTATACTACACTCGATGCCTAAAACAATCCATAACAAAACGCTCCATAGTATCCCAAAGTCGTGTGTTCCTTTTCATACCCTACATGTTGATCATTTGGGTCCATTGCCGAGTATTAGATCTAAGCGAAAACACCTCCTTGTGGTAATAGATGCATTCACTAAGTTTGTCAAATTTTTCCCGGTTAATAGTACCAGCACGCGGGAAGCGAAGGATGCCTTAAGTAAATATTTTGATTTCTATAGTCGCCCTACTAGGATAATATCAGATCGTGGGACCTGTTTCACCTCGTTAGAGTTCTCTAGTTTTCTGCAGGAGAGAGGGATAGTGCACATTAAGGTAGCTACAGGTGCACTGCAGGCGAATGGCCAAGTGGAGCGGGTGAATCGTGTTCTTACTCCTATGTTAGGAAAACTGTCAGAGCCCCTTGAGCAAGCCGATTGGTATAGGTTGATGAGCAAGGTAGAGCACGCCATTAATAACTCCGTTAACAGCAGTACGAAAAAGACACCTAGCACATTGTTATTTGGAATACCCCAGAAAGGACCCGTTGTAGATGAATTAACCGAATACCTAGAGGAGAAGTTAGCGTCAGAACTTAGAGAGTTGGAAACTATAAGAGAAATAGCAAGTGAGAACATACGGTTGTCGCAGAAAATAAATGAGAAGATGTATGCCCATAAACATAGAGCCCCATTAAAGTATGAACCTGGTGACTATGTAGCAGTCCGGCATGTGGACACAACACCGGGGATCAATAAGAAGTTCGCACCAAAGTATCGAGGACCGTACAGGATCAATAGAGTTTTGGATAATGATCGTTATGAGGTTGTCGACATTGAGGACTGTCAGTTGACGCAAATGCCATTCCGAAGTATACTAGAACCAGCAAGGCTTAAACCCTGGGTAGAGTGTAAGGATAAAACCATGGTCTCATGTTGTTAATCGATGAAGTAGTATGTTAAGTAAGACAATACCGAATAAGAAATGTTTAACCAACTGTATGCCTTAGTGTGTAGATCGTGGGCGATCTGTAGTCAGGTTGCCCGAATGTAAGATATGAATATTAGTTTATAAGATTTGAATATTAGTTTAAGAGTTACTCATCGATAGTATTATAAGAAATACCAATGTACTCGATATATCGATACTTGTCCTCGACAAGTATCGATATGCCAACACACATTAATTGATATACGACAATGAAGACAGAAGAACATATAATAAAACCGTGCTATTAAAAGTTTACACCTTAGAGAATACAATTTATTTGGCATACGCCTAACTTTTAAAATATTTCAGCGAAAAATAAGCTTTAATTTTACAATAAGGCATTGCCTTATCCTTAATTCCTGAAAATTTAGAATAGTTTTTCTAAAATAAAGAGACCGAAAAACTTGGGTGACTGCAAATTTGTATTTTACGACGACGAAAAAAAAGGAGTGCGTGCGTTCGTTTTCATAGATTTTTCTCGACTTCTCTTCATATATTCAAACAATTTCTTCTGCGCCTATCTTACCTACGGTGGCAAAGCGGGGCGAATTCGCCAAGAGCGAGAGAGCGAGCTTTTATTGCGCTCCCGGTTTGCCCTAGCCTAACTTACACTAGACTTCATAAAATACGATCCTAATAACAATTATTATACGCCAAATGGCGCTACACCGGCCCCGTTGAAGGACTGGAAGGCTTCAAACCAGTGGCAGAAGAGCCAACTTGTGGATTGGCCTCCTGAACGTGGCTCCGCTGCTCGTCCTTAGGTCGACCACTCTGACCCTTCCGTCCTGCCCGGCGGTTGTTCCGACCACCCTTCCGAGGAGCCCCTGTTGAGGGGGCAGGTTGTCCTCGGCGACGATTACGCGGTCGCCTTCCTTGATGTTTGGTTCCTCCTGGTGCCACTTGAATCTTATTTGCAATCCCACCACATACTCCCGGGACCATCGCTGCCAGAACATTTGCCTGGCTGACGAGACAAGCCGCCATCGCTTTAAGCAGCTCAGACCCTCCTGGTCCGGGGTCCTGGGTGCTGGGGGTGCGATGAGCGGCCCGCCTGTCAGCAGGTGCCCCGGAGTCAGCGCGTCTCCGTCGCTTGGGTCTGGGCTTAGGGGTCCTAGCGGGCGCGTGTTGAGTACCGCCTCGATCCCGACCAGCACGGTCTCCAGCTCCTCTGCGGTGAGGAGAGCGCTTCCGACTGCCCGTAGGAGTAGGCCCTTGGCAGACTTCACACCGGCCTCCCAAAGTCCGCCCATGTGTGGTGCTCGAGGCGGTATGAAGGCAATCTCGCACCTGCTTCTTGACGCAAATTCGCGTATCGCGTCCGCTTCCGCCTCTATCTTCCTCCGCAGTTCGCTGAAGTGGCGACTTGCTCCGACGAAATTTGTCGCGTTGTCGCAGTTCACGCGTTGCGGACATCCTCGACGACCGACGAACCTTTGGAATGCCAACAAGAAGGAATTAGTCGTCAAATCGGAGACAATTTCTAAATGAACCGCCTTGGACGCAAAACAGACAAATAACGCTATGTAGGACTTATAAGGGGGCCTTCCACGAATTTTCAGAGTCGTATAGACTGGGCCACAAAAATCAACGCCACATACTGAAAATGGGCGGAGAGCACGGAGCCGGTCTGCGGGTAAGTTGCCCATCATTTGGGTCTGGAGTAGCGGCTTGCATTTAAAGCAACGAATACATGACCTAACTGTCGCCCTGCAGACCGCCTGAGCATGAAAACTCGTTTGATGCAGATAGCGTTAACTAGTCGCCTTCCAACTCGCAACAACGAAAAAGAGCACCATGTCCCAGCCTCTTCATGGATGAAGGGATTCAAGCGCTGAAGACTGGGGCCTAACTTGGTGCCTTTACGAACCCTTTCAATATCTTCTTGAGACTCATTTTTCTGTGTTATTTCGACTATTTTTAGAAACGCCTCGTCGTATTCTACGGATGACGGAATTTTTCCAAAGTTGAGACTTTTGTCTTTGCATTTTCGGATGAAGCGGAACACGAAAACGAACACTCTTAGCAGTTTGAGGTGTGACGAGTATCCCTCGATTACATCCACTAAATAATTTGACTTGGCCGCGACGGTCAGTCCGACCGATTTCTCCCGACTTTCCATCTGTATCTCTTCTTCGGAAGGCTCGAAGTGTGGATTTCTGGGCCAGCTCTCTTCTTCAAACTTTAAGAACTCTGGTCCACCAAACCAGATCGACTGCACGATTTCCTCTACGTCACAACCTCTCGAAACTATGTCTGCTGGGTTCTGTTTTATTGGCACATGCCGCCACGTAGCTTCACTTGACCACTCTTGAATCTCCGCTACTCAGTTCGCAACGAATGTTGACAACGACGAAGGGTGGGATCTGATCCAATGAAGAGTAACTTCTGAATCTGACCAGAATATCACGTTCTCAATTGGAACCTTGAGCAGTGATTTGATTCGGTGACAAAGGTCTGCTAGAAGTTGAGCGGCACATAACTCAAGCCTTGGGAGCGTTTTTGTCTTGGGTGGCGCTACTTTCGACTTTGCAGTCAACAAGGAGACCTCGAAACCTTCTGCAGTCTTTCTACGGATATAGACGCAGGCTCCATAAGCTCTCATGGATGCGTCGGCAAAGGCATGTACTTGAATCGGTGACATGAGATCAGTATGCACAAATCGAGGTATGGTAATCTTCTCCAACTGACCCAAGGATTCTTTTAATAAGTTCCATGCTGTTTCCAAGTTCATTGGAATTGACTCATCCCAACCTAGCTTGTTAAGCCAAAGCTCCTGCAGTAGGATCTTTCCCTTAATTACTAAAGGACTTAACAAGCCAAGGGGGTCAAACAGCTTTGATGTCACCGATAATATGTTCCGTTTTGTCGCTCGGAGACCGATAACTGACGTGTCAATTTGGAACTTAAAGACGTCTTCGTGTGGCAGCATCGATATTCCTAACGCCTTAGTTGACTCTGAGTCCGAGATCGTTATCGGTTTAACTGTGCTCTCGGATGCGGGGACCTCAGGTGAGTTCGAAAACCATTTAGTCAATTCAAACCCAGCGGCTTGAAGAACCTGAGCCACATCAGACTTAATTGTCTTTAACTCCTCTACGCAACCAGCACCAGTCAACATGTCATCGACATAGAAGTCGGAGTCAATAACTTCAGCAGCTTTTGGGAATGAGAGTTTTGCAGACTCACTCAACCTCTTCAAACACTGAATAGCCAAAAATGGGGCTGGTCCAGTCCAGAGTATGGAACATCACGGATAAGCACAGTTTTCTTTTGGTAATGCTTAAAAGTGCAGATACATAGTAACTCCGAAAGTGGATCGTAAGCTGCAAGCTTTCCGAAAAGCTTTCTAAAGAGAGTCGGCGCGCAGCGCACGCATTTAAGCGGAAGACGTCACGTTTACCTTGACCCAAGAGAGTAGCGTAGCGTAGGGAGAGCATTGTCGTATGTGCATATATTGAGTGTACACTGTACCCAATGGTTAACAATAAATGTATCAGCAACACATTGTTGCAGTACACAAACAAAACCACTTCAAGTGAGCGTGCAATATGATCGCCGCTTATGCGCTAAGCTAAGTCAGCATTCCCACGCTGACCACTTGAAGCATATATATATATACACATATGTACATACGGCTCTTGCCCTCTCGATTATGCTGATAAGACAAATATGTATGAAGCCGCTCCGCTGTTGGCGTAACCGGCAGCGCAGCTATGCGGTCTGATTTATAAGAATAAATTCAATAAAGACATTCAAAAAACCGAAGTCAAACGGGACAGACGTGCCAGTGTTATAATTACAATAGTGACATATTACATGGCGACCGTGACAAGTGTCACGAACATGTAGATGTTCGGAAACAAAAATATGTTAAAATAAATCATATAAAAAAAAAGCGGAGAGCGAGAGAGAGAGCGGCGAGAGCGGACAACAACAGCAGCACCACAGCAGGCACCACTGGAAGCAGCAGTAACATCAAAAAAAAAAATTAACAACGAAATGGAGCGGAACTGAACGCAGTAAGTAGAGTGGTATGTGTGGCAAAAGAGGCGGCGTAGTAAAACGCCTGAGAGCCAGAAGGGCAACACTACTCAAACTGCTAAATAGCAACGATAATTTGCCGTGGAGCACATCTGTGAAATTACACACAGAGCTCGATCACATCAAATTGTTGCTAGCAGAAAAGAAAATGAAAGAGCCTATGCACACAACCACCTACACTGCAATACGAAATATCAGTAAAATATTAATCGCAACTCCACCACCCCAAACGACAGAAACAGCAAAGCCAAGGAAGACCTGCCCGAACGACTGCGAGGGACCTCTACACTCGCCGCATTGCGAGTACACCTGTGCAGCCTGCACCGGTGCCCCAACAGAGAAGCAGTAGCAGCCTGTGCAGCCAGCACCGGCCTCGTCTAGCGCAACAAGCTAGACCCGGAGCAGTGAACCGACAGCGCTTCCTAGAGCGCCCACCGCCAAACAACATTTTTTTTTTAAATGCCTGCGATGCATACAACTTAACTGTAAGATCTAAAATTGTAAAATTGAGCGGAATAACATCTGCCCAATTAGAGTGAGGCCTGTAAAGCCACACAAACACTAGGCAGGAAGAAATGTAAAAACTGAAAAAAAAATATATAAATTATAAATTAATTTCAACAATTAACAAAGAATTTATACAGTAGTATAAAAGAAAAAAAAAGGAAATTTGTATATACATATGTCACGAACAAACAAAATAAGTAAATTTGAAGAAAATTTCGAAAATTTTTACACAATGGGTTTAGTAGATGTAAAATCGGTAGATTCGACAGCGAATGTAATAAACAAAGTCGAAGTCAATAACACCGACCTAAAGTTAATAACAATACTTATTGCTATTATTTTCATTATAATCATAGGACATCTATTATATAAATTGTATAAACTACATAATAGATGCATAAAGAAACGCTATCAAAGCCGGGCAGAGGACCTGGACAAAATTTAAAACAAATTTATAATGGTAACCAAAATCGGCCAAAAATAAAAGAAAAAGTCCAAAACGAATCATGAATAAAAATATATCATTATTTGAATGAAAACCTATAAATGTTTTTGCACATTTTAGTAATTATTTTAAAATGAAATGGAATGGCAAAATATTAATGCCGCATTAGTTAAAATAAAAGAAAATTTTGATAAATCATACAAGTGTCTAGCACAAAATAGGAATATTTCAAACGAAACTATAAGTAGACACGCGACACTATTAGTTGCATGTTTTAACCAAGCTCGTTCCCTGATACACGACAATAAAGAAAAGTTAAATACTCAGCATTGGTCGTATGTATCAAGATTTTTGAATAGATTAAAAACAAATTTAAATAGCATCAAATCAAAATATTCACTAGATATAACTATACCTTCGATTTTGAATACTCCAGTATTAGTCGAGGAAGACACAAACACAGACTTAGAGGGCGAATCTGAAATCGCAAGCGGTTCAGATACACATATAAAAGAAGAAGACCTAGGCGACCTTACGATACCAGCGGTAATCACACTAACCAATCTAGTTGATTCTGAATCAGAGTCTATTACTGAAGTAAAAACTCTAAAAATGGCCATGTCACAACTAGAATTTCTTAAGCTAGCCGCTTCACTCATACCTGAGTTTAGTGGAAAGCCTGAGAATCTACAAAGTTTCATTGATGCTCTTAGCTTAGTGGATTCACTTAAGGGAACACATGAAACTACAGCAGTCAACCTAATAAAAACTAAACTCAAAGGCCATATTTGAAACTTAATCACCACTGAACAAACAATAGTGTCCATAATAGACAAACTAAAAAGCGGTATAAAAGGCGAATCAGCCAAAGCAAGATCAGCTAAATTGTTCAATCTGCAGCAAAAGCAAAAGACGGCAAGTCAATATATTCAAGAAGTTGAACAGTTGACAAGGGCTTTGCAATCGGCACATATGATTAACGGTGTATCGCAAGAATATGCCGAAGAATTGAGCCTACAAGTTGCTGTAAAATCAATCATAGGAAACAGCACAATTGACGAAGTTAGGTCTGTAATGAAATCACGAAATTTCAATACAATGAGTGAGATTACAACTGTGTTCGTCGATAGTTGCACAGACGCAGTAGGACACCCAAATACAGTCCTATATGCTGCACAACAGAGATATAACACTAACCGAGCGTATAACCGCGGAAACTACCGTGGAAACTACCAAAATAATAATTATGGCAACAACAGAGGTAGAGGCCAATATAGAGGAAACTATAGAGGCCGCGGTAACTCATACAGAGGCCATAACAATAATAATGGCAATAACAACAATGTGAGAATTGCCCAGAATGAATCGGGAAACTCACAACAGCCCTTAGGTACACAGCAATAGACAGTAAAAAGGTTCATTCGATTAATCTTAGTATAAATATATTCGTAACATTCACAAACGTAGCTACAGGCAAGAAATTAATATTTTTGATAGATACTGGTGCAGACATATCTCTGTTAAAAGACAATTCAGACACTTTTAATGACATAAACAAAAACAACAAAATAAATATTCAGGGAATTAATCAAGGATTAATTCAATCTAAAGGAATGACATCCTTAGAAATACAAACAACTAAATATATAATTCCACACAACTTCCATATTGTCGAATCAACTTTTTCTATACCGTGTGATGGAATTTTAGGAATAGATTTTATTAAAAAATTTAATTGTCAACTAGATTTCACACCTTCAAAAGATCTGCTCATAATAAGACCAGACAATCTAAACTACCCTATTTATGTTCCCATAAATTACAGCTCTGGTAACAATACAATAGTGTTACCAGCACGATCCGAAGTTGTCCGTAAAATTGAGTTAACTTCAAATGAAGATAGCATTTTTATTCCGAACCAGGAAATTCAACCTGGTATATATGCAGCAAACACAGTCGTAACAACTGCAAATGCATTCGTCCGTTTACTTAATACAACTAGTACCGACCAAATGATTAATATAAATAAGTTGAATTATGAACCATTAGCAAATTATGATATATCCGAAATAAATAATGAAACTAGAACAAACGATGTTATATCAAAGTTATCTAAAAATTTTCCAAAACTATTTAATAAACAATTAAAAGAACTTTGTTGTAACTACGCAGACATATTCGGACTTGATACCGAATCAATAACAACCAATAATTTTTACAAGCAGAAACTAAGATTAAAAGATAATGAACCTGTATATATAAAAAATTATAGAAATCCTCATAGTCAAAAAGACGAAATCCAAGCTCAAGTCGATAAACTAATCAAAGATAGAATAGTTGAACCGTCAGCCTCAGAATACAACAGTCCACTTTTACTAGTACCAAAGAAATCCATAGATAACAAAAAGAACGAGGGGGAACGTTGTGAGTTGCTGCGGACACCGCAACTCTAAGGTTATACCCGATACTAAGTCAGTATCGCTCTCCTCCGGCAGACGCCGCTAATATTTAACGACACGACAAAGAGTGCGTGCGAGAGAGACAGAAAATCAGTCTGAGCGTGACGTCGGGCGCTGCGTAGCCACTGCAAATTGATTTGTTCCTTTTGGCTAAAAAAATGGTCTGATCTGATCCAGATTCAACAATCTAATAGATATGGTCATTATCTATGATTCTGCGTTTTTAGTTTTCTCAAATCTGCAATATTGTGGATGCAACAGATTTTCGTCCTTTGTGGGGGCGGATGGGGGGGGGGCGAAATTCTGAGATATACGTTTTATAGTGACATCTTAAAGGAGTGTGTGCACCAAATTTGGTTACTCTAGCCTTAATAGTCTCTGAGATTTGTGGTTGCCTCAGATTTTCGTCCTTTGCGGGGGCGGAAGGGGGTGTGGCGAAATTTGGACAGGAAACGGTCAAGGTCCGATATCACAGGAGTGTGGATACCAAATTTGGTTGCTCTGGCTTTTATAGGTTCTGAGATCCTTGAACTCATATTTTGCAATTGGCAAAACCGACCATGAAACCTGTGTGTTAGAGTGAGACAGAGCGAGAAAGAGTGAAATTGTTTTCGTGATTCTGGCTGTATTAACTATACGATCTGGTTCAGATTTTGCACTCTAGAAGATATAGTCATCTACTACGATTCTGCGTTTTTAGTTTTCTCGTATCGTCGAAATTGTGGATGCCACAGATTTTCGCCCTTTGTGGGGGCGGAAGTGGGCGGGGCAAAGTTTTGAAATATTTTTGGAGCAGTGACATATCACAGAAGTCTGGATCCAAAACATCGTTGCTCTAGCTCTTATAGTCTTTGAGCATTAGGCGCTGAAGGGGACGGACAGACGGACAGACGGACAGACGGACGGACGGACAGACAGACAGGGCTCAATCGACTCGGCTATTGATGCTGATCAAGAATATATATACTTTATAGGGTCGGAAACGATTCCTTCTGGACGTTACACACATCCACTTTTACCACAAATCTAATATACCCCAATACTCATTTTGAGTATCGGGTATAAAAAATGGCGATTAGTAGTTGACTATCGCCAAATTAATAAAAAATTACTATCCGATAAATTTCCACTTCCTAGGATCGATGATATCTTGGATCAACTAGGAAGAGCAAAATATTTCTCTTGCCTTGACTTAATGTCAGGATTCCATCAGATTGAGCTAGACGAGAACTCTAGAGATATAACATCCTTTTCAACGAGCAACGGCTCTTATCGCTTCACGCGATTACCATTTGGTTTGAAAATAGCTCCCAATTCATTCCAAAGAATGATGACTATCGCATTCTCTGGACTTGAACCATCACAAGCATTCCTCTATATGGATGACTTAATAGTAATCGGTTGTTCCGAAAAACACATGCTTAACAATTTAATTAGTGTTTTTGACATGTGTAGGAAACACAACTTGAAACTACATCCTGAAAAATGTTCATTTTTCATGCATGAAGTCACATTTTTGGGACACAAATGCACAGATAAGGGAATCTTACCAGATGACAAAAAGTTTGACGTCATATTAAATTATCCAGTCCCACATGACTCTGATAGCGCTAGACGTTTTATAGCATTTTGCAATTACTACAGACGATTCATCAAAAATTTCGCCGATTATTCTAGGCATATAACAAGATTAAATAAAAAGAATGTTCCATTTGAATGGACTAATGACTGTCAAAATGCATTTGAATATCTTAAAGCTCAATTAATAAAGCCTACTCTGTTACAATATCCAGATTTTACGAAAGAATTTTGTATAATCACAGATGCTAGTAAGCAAGCCTGTGGTGCAGTGCTAACACAAGCCCACAACGGAACTCAACTCCCAATAGCTTACGCATCGAGAGCATTTACCAAAGGAGAAAGTAACAAAAGTACGACGGAACAAGAGTTAACAGCTATTTATTGGGCAATCACCAAATTTAGACCCTATGTCTACGGAACTCATTTCATAGTAAAAACAGACCATAGACCACTAACATTTTTGTTTTCAATGACAAACCCCAGTTCTAAATTAACGCGTATGAGACTTGAATTAGAGGAGTATAATTTTACTGTAGAGTACCTAAGAGGCAAAGATAATTTTGTAGCCGATGCATTGTCACGGATAACAATATCTGAACTAAAAGACATACAAAATAAAGTCCTGAAAGTCACTACCAGGTATCAAAGTAGACAAAAATTCTGCGCAGAAAACAACAAAGTAGAGATGCCAAAGCAATCTACCGAAACAGCTTCTCAGCCCAACGTATACGAAGTCATTAATAATGATGAAGTACGTAAAGTAGTGACCTTGCATATAAAAGATATGCTATGTTTCTTTAAACATGGTAAGAAAATTATAGCAAGAATTGATATTGGAGATTTATATACTAATAATGGAAATATTGACTTAGGACAACTATTTCCAAGGCTAGAAAAAGAAGCCGGTATATTAAAAATCAGCCAATTGAAAATGGCACCGTGGGAAAATATCTTTGAAAAGGTTTCAATAGATAATTTCAAAATTATGGGCAATAAAATATTGAAAACATTGAGAGTAGCGCTACTCAACCCGGTGACCACATTAACAAATGTTAAAGAGAAAGAAGCTATATTGTCTACACTACATGATGATCCAGTACAAGGAGGTCACACAGGCATTGCAAAAACCTTGGCCAAGGTCAAAAGACATTATTACTGGAAAGGTATGACTCGCGATATAACAGAGCACATCCGGAAATGTCAGAAATGTCAAAAAGCAAAAACAACAACAAATATAAAGACCCCTTTAACAATTACAGAAACCCCGATGAAGGCTTTTGACAGAGTGATAGTGGATACAATTGGTCCACTACCCAAGTCAGAAAAAGGCAATGAATATGCAGTCACGCTCATATGTGACTTGACTAAATATCTAGTTGCTATACCTGTCGAAAATAAAAGCGCAGCAACCGTTGCAACGGCAATATTTGAATCATTTATTCTCAAGTACGGTCCAATGAAGACGTTCATTTCGGACATGGGAACGGAATATAAAAATTCAATTATAAACGATTTGTGCAAATATTTAAAAATAAAAAATATAACATCAACTGCACACCATCATCAAACTGTTGGAACAATAGAAAGAAGCCACAGAACATTTAACGAATACATACGATCCTATATATCAGTAAATAAAACTGATTGGGACGTATGGCTTCCATATTTTGTTTATTGTTTCAATACAACCCCCTCTATGGCACATAATTATTGTCCATATGAGTTAGTATTTGGTAAGACTAATAATCTAGCAAAATATTTTGATAGCATAAATAATATAGAACCTATATATAACATAGAAGACTACGCTAAAGAAAGTAGATATAGATTAGAAGTAGCATACAAAAGAGCAAGAAATATGCTCGAGTTAAATAAACAGAAAAATAAGGAAATTTATGATTTAAAAACTAGGAACATAACGCTATCAATAGGAGATAAAGTTCTACTAAAAAACGAAGTAGGCCATAAGCTAGATCTTAAATACACAGGGCCCTATATAGTTGAAAAAATCGAAGATAATGATAATATAGTTATTTCCGGAAATAAGAATAAAAAACAAACAGTTCACAAAGATAGGTTAAAATTTTTTAATTCATAACAGACACAAAATTAAACAAAAAAAAAAAAAAAAAAAACAAAAAAAAATTTAATTATACAAGATGTGCAAAAAGATATGTATACACAAAAAAAAAAAACATTAAATACATTACAAATACAAAAAATCCTCAAATCAAAATTTTTATATATATAAAATAAATTTAAGTAAAATAACTACATTTAATTACGTTATTTTTCAAAAGGAGGGAGATGTAGTATGTGCATATATTGAGTGTACACTGTACCCAATGGTTAACAATAAATGTATCAGCAACACATTGTTGCAGTACACAAACAAAACCACTTCAAGTGAGCGTGCAATATGATCGCCGCTTATGCGCTAAGCTAAGTCAGCATTCCCACGCTGACCACTTGAAGCATATATATATATACACATATGTACATACGGCTCTTGCCCTCTCGATTATGCTGATAAGACAAATATGTATGAAGCCGCTCCGCTGTTGGCGTAACCGGCAGCGCAGCTATGCGGTCTGATTTATAAGAATAAATTCAATAAAGACATTCAAAAAACCGAAGTCAAACGGCACAGACGTGCCAGTGTTATAATTACAATAGTGACATATTACAGCATAGCTTAAAAGCTTGACCAAAATTTCGCTCAATTGGGCGAAAGATCATCCGATTATGCAGTTAAAGTTCCTAAGATCATCCGATTATGCAGTTAAAGTTTCCAAATATCATCCGATCTTCGAGCTTTTGGTTCGGTACCGCTTAGCTGAACTTGCAGAAGTTGGGCTGGAGCTATTGACTGAGAATCGATTGATTAAAGCGGACGTGTTTACTCGGGAATTAATAAATAAATATATATATAGTTAAATATGCGACACTGCAGTTTGCGTTTTAAAAAAGATTTTATTCTTTCACTTAAACTTAGTGCACATTGATTAGTTATTTCCCCGACGATGACTGATGTCCGGTGTCTTGAATGGAATTAACTTTTGTTGAATTCTCCGACGGTGTCGCGATTGACGTTTGTCTTGAACAGAACTGATTTGCCTTCCCAAATGTAGACTATTTATATCATGATGCTCGGCTTGGGATTCGGATTTGGATTCGGAGGCGTTGGCTTCGACTTCGGCTTCGGAGATGGAGTACGTGACTCGATCGATATGTGGGAAAGGCGGCTTTTGATGAAAGACTTCCGCTGCGTATGATCGGTGTTGCATTACTTGGGGGTGGCTGAGAATAGGGCCTCTGATTGGTCAGATTGGTTTGGATTGGTCAGATTGATTGGTTCTTGAGAATCGATTAGTAATTGATCTCTGAAGAGTGGCGTGATTCTAGTGCTGCTGGATTTTAGTGCGGCTGGATTCTAATGCGGCATCTATTGTTTTATGTTCCACTTCTAGCTTAGGGTGTTTGTTTACATTGCCTGCAATCGGTTACGCGTGGTCCATTTCGAGCGTGAGATTGTTTATGGGGTTTCGGAGCTGAGAGTGTCGGATTGTTTATAGTAGTGTCGGATTGTTTATAGTATTGTGGGTGCAGGGTAATAGACATAGACAAGGGTATGCGGTGCATGGACTATAGATATGTCACTCCCCCATTGTTAGATTTAAGCCTGTCCTCAGGCGATTATCCTTGGATATAGTTCAGGAGCGTCTAAAATTGTGCCTGCTGGGGATTCGTCTTCGTCTAAGGATGTTTCTATGTGCGGGTCGGTTTTAGGCTCATTGCTTTTACTTAGACTAAACAATTTGTAGCTTAATCCTATTATGATTATGACAAATAGTAGTATTAAGCTTACATGTAATACATTATTTAATTGCGTGTTTTCTATTACGATTTCTTTGGTTTGCAAATAAGACAGTGGTTTAATTTTTGTTACGTTATTGTTGATGTATATGCTCTGTGCAAATTCTGGTATTGAGTTGGATATTAAGAATTCGTTTAATTGTACGCTGCAATTATGTATTTTTATACCCGATACTCAAAATGAGTATTGGGGTATATTAGATTTGTGGTAAAAGTGGATGTGTGTAACGTCCAGAAGGAATCGTTTGCGACCCTATAAAGTATATATATTCTTGATCAGCATCAATAGCCGAGTCGATTGAGCCCTGTCTGTCTGTCCGTCCGTCCGTCTGTCCGTCTGTCCGTCCCCTTCAGCGCCTAGTGCTCAAAGACTATAAGAGCTATAGCAACGATGTTTTGGATCCAGACTTCTGTGATATGTCACTGCTACAAAAATATTTCAAAACTTTGCCCCGCCCATTTCCGCCCCCACAAAGAGCGAAAATCTGTGGCATCCACAATTTTAAAGATACGAGAAAACTAAAAACGCAGAATCGTAGAGAATGACCATATCTTTTAGACTGCAGAATCTGAATTGGATCGTATTATTATTATAGCCAGCATCAAGAAAACAATTTCATTTTTTCTCGCCCTGTCTCTCTCTAACACACACGTAGCATAGGCGGCTCTGCTTAGAGTAAAACATTAGCGCCTAGATCTCAGAGACTATAAAAGCTAGAGCAACCAAATTTGGTATCCACACTCCTAATATATCAGACCGAGACGAGTTTGTTTCAAAATTTCGCCACACCCCCTTCCGCCCCCGCAAAGGATGCAAATCTGGGGATATTCACAAATCTCAGAGAGTATTAAGGCTAGAGTAACCAAATTTAGTGTCCGTACTCCTGTTAGATCTCACTATAAAACGTATATCTCAAAATTTCGCCCCACCCCCTTCCGCCCACACAAAGGACGAAAATCTGTTGCATCAACAATATGGCACATTCGAGAAAACTAAAAACGCAGAATCATAAATAATGACCATATCTATCAGGTTGCTGAATCTGGATCAGATCAGATCATTTTTATAGCCAAAAGGAACAAATCAATTTGCGAAGGCTACGCAGCGCCCGACGACACGCTCAGACTGATTTTCTGTGTCGTTTAATATTAGCGGCGTCTGCCGGAGGATAGCCATACTGTTTCTACTTGTTTGACTATTCCTGAAATACATTCGTCATTTATTTTTCGTTTTGATTCTTTTTCATATACCTCGTTTTCTAGAATGTAATAATTGTTTTGCGTTAGGTCAGTGAGGATGTTATTATCTTCATCTGGATATGGAACAATTTTAAGTATAGGAATATTTCTGATCTCTCGTGGGATGTTGGAAATTATTAGTATTTCGTTAGTGTCTGATTTCAACCAGGTAGATGTTTTAATATTTAATAATTTCTCTGAATCGATGTGTTTCAGGTAATCCTGCCTCAATAATTTTGGATTAAAGATACCTAATCTTGTTAGCTGCATGCCTAATTCAATATCCTCTATGTACTCAGTAAAATGTTGAAGGTTAAATATTAATATTTCTAGTTGTTTATTTCTGTCATTATCTTTGTTTAATTTATTGACAACTTCTATGCCGGAATTTACTGCTTGAATTACTAAGTTTAATTCGTTAACTTGAACACTGTGGCTAGCCAGATTGTCTAATTTCCCTTCTAATTCGACCTTATCATCTTGATCTAACGTTCCAAATAGATATTTATATATTGTGCCTACTGCATTTATAAGGCCTCTTCTGTTTCTTTTGGCTATTTTTATGCCGTTGAATTCACGTTGCAATTTCTCGACTAAATATTGAACTTGGATTTCGTTATCAAATTAGGTTGCCTGTTCTAGTAAACTCTGATATGTTTCATCTGTTTTTGTTATATTAATTGTTAGATAGTGGTATTCATAATTGATGGGTATGATAATGGTATTCGTTTTGAATATGAGATATCCATTCCTTGAGTTGATGGGATCTATCTCTATATTCTGTCCGGTAGCTTGTAGGACGGTGAACATTAGTAAGATTATAATCTTAATTATGTTGTAGCTCCGGATTCCCAGTACTCTGTTCGGGTACTCTGCAATTATTGTATTTACTTGTATTAGATTTCTTCTTTCTTTTGAATTTTGTTTTATAGTGGGTGATTTTTCACCCTCTATTTTTCTCTTCAAAGTGCTTTTCGTCTACCTGCCTGATTTCACCCGTCCTTTTGAAAGGATTTGTTACCTTAGACTTAACTAGAGGTGATAGTTTATAGCGGGTATCTACTTCATACTCTAAGCGGTTTTTATTTAATTGAGTGATTTTATTCACTTTATTTAGTTGGGTGTCATAATCAGGTGAGCCTGCATAAATGAATATATCAGCTGGTGTCCTATTTGTGGTATTATGTTTGGTTTTATTATTATAAGTATAAAGAATTAATTCAAACTTCGTGAATCTATCTTCTGGGTTATCCTCGCTAGCTATTATTCTTAATTTTTCATTTACTGTTTTATGAAATCTTTCTACGTCAGCTACTCCATTTTTGCTGGAAGTGATCTCTATTTTGACATTTTCCGCATTCAACCATGCTTGCAATGCTGCGCACATAAAGGCTGAATCTTTGTCGGCTTTAATTCCCTGTGGCTTGCCCATTTCGTTAATGACTTTTATGATGGCTCTCTTTGTTTCTAACCAGTCACGACTCTTAACTTCTACAAGGGTAGCGAATTTAGAATATACATCAATGCATGATAGGAATTGTTGATTGCCTACCAGATAAAAATCCATGACATACTTTTTTCTGATATTTTGTATTTCAGGGGTGATTTCGAAGGTTAGATTGGTGTTACGATGCTCTGTTTTAGCAACGTTGCACGTAGGACATTCATTGATAATATTTTGGATTAATTTTTGATAATCGGGGTAGTAGAATTTTCCTTTAAACCAATTAGTGGTCTTTTCGATACCTGGGTGAAGTAGCTCTTTATGCTTCTTCAATATTTGTTCCTTGAATTCGGAGTAGTTCGGAATATCTATGAGTTTGGTACTGGATTTAATCAGTTTTGTGAAGTGATTTGGACTGATTATCTCCAGGAATGCCTTTTGGAACAGTAGGAAGTCTACTTCGTTATGGAAATATAGTGCACTCTTTTTGGTACACACATATTCCTTTATTATATCTTTCGCTAATGACTCTGTCATTTCAGTATATGTGATTTTTATCAGTATCTTGTGAAAATAGTGGGATGTTTCTACCTTATCCTCATTACCTTTAATCAGTTCTATTTGCCTATTATAGTAATTGATTGGTCGCTCTGTAAGTGGAATATAATTTGTATTATCTTCTTGCGCGCTATGGACCGTTGCACAATCACTATTAATGGTTTCCCCGAGTAGGTTTTCGTTAATCTTTACTCTTGATAGCGCATCGGCTACATGGTTCTCCTTTCCTGGTAAATATTTTATTTTGAAGTCAAATTCATTTAATTTGATCCATCGTTGTAGCTTCATATTTGGCTCCTTGAGGTTATTCAATCAAATCAAGGGTTTGTGATCACTTAATATCTCAAACGTTCTACCAAACAGGTATGATCTGAAATACTTAGTTGCCCAAACTATAGCTAGTAATTCCCTTTCTATTGCTGAATAATTGATTTCATGTTCGTTTAAGGTTCTACTTGCATAGCAAATTGGTTTGTGGTCTTGCGACAACACTGCTCCTAATGCAATGTTACTTGCATCGGTTGTTACCGTGAACATTTTGTTGAAATCTGGGAATGCGAGGATGGGGTCTGAGGTGATAAGTATTTTCAACTTTTCGAAGGCCTCGACGTATTTTTCCTCGGTTGGGTCTATGACTGCTCGTTTCTTTAATTTGAGTGTCATTGGTTTTGCTATATTAGCAAAATTGGGAATGAATTTCCTATAAAATCCACATAAACCTATGAATGATTTTATTTTTGTGGTTGTATTGGGTATTGGGAAGTTTATTATGGCGGATATTTTCTTTGGATTAGGAACTATGCCGTTAGTTTTTACTACATGGCCTAGGAATTCCGTTTCTTTCTTAAGGAATTCACACTTATCCATTTGAAGTTTGAGGTTTGCATCTCTCAACTTTCCAAAGACCCTTTTAAGAGACAACAAATGTTATTATAATGATGTGGAATAGATAATGATGTCGTCTAGATACACAAGGCAATCTTTGAAAATTAAATCTTCTAACAGATTGTTCATGCATCTTTGGAATGTGGCGGGGGCAGTGGTTAGCCCAAAAGGCATACGAGTGAACTCGTAATGACCATGCTTCGTGGAGAAAGCTGTTTTTGGGATTGAGCTAGGTTCCATGGGAATTTGATGGAATCCCTTAGCTAGATCGATTGTTGTAAAATATTGGCACCTACCTAGTTTATCTAGGATTTCGTCCATTCTGGGTGTAGGAAATTTGTCCTTGATTGTCACCTCGTTTAGACTTCTATAATCTACTACCATACGATATTTCTGCTTTCCTGAAGCATCTATCTTCTTTGGTATCATAGCAATGGGTGCACAATAGGGAGAATTCGACTTACGAATGATTCCCTGTCTAATCATATCTTTTATTTGTTGGGTCACTTCCTGATCGTGTATTTGAGCATATTTATATGGTCGACGATATACAGGATCTTCGTGGTGGGTTTTAATTTCGTGCTTTATAGTACTAGTGAAGGTCAAAATGTCACCTTCTTTATACTGCACGTCCTTAAATTCATAGAGAACTTTCTTTAGTTTCTCCTTTTCTTCGTCATTTAAATATTCCAACCTTAGCTGGTTACATTCCCTTAATTCATTCTCTAATGCGGAAGCGAAGTATTGCTCTCCTTCAGGAGATGGGTCAAGGCACTTGGGTGTAGTTATATCTTCCTTTGAAGATGACTTGTCACCTTTGTGTGCGGTCTTGCCGTCGGCAATTGCTTCTCCACTTTGGATGATTGGGTATGACCTTTCTCCTAACGTTACCGTTTCGTTTCGGTAATCGATGACGGCTTTGCTGGCCATCAAATATTCTCTGCCTAAGAGTTAGTCATAATTTTCAGAAAAATTATGAATATAACATTTTTGTTTTGTCGGACAGGTTTTGGTTGCATTACGTGTAATGCTCTGAGTCAGACGGACGGGTCCTTCGATGGTATGGACGGTGAGGTTGTCGATATCGACTTTGGAATCTGTATAGTTTTCTTTTATTATATTTATCGACGATCCCGAGTCCGCGATACCTCTTAACTTTTTATTATTTACAATTATTTCTATATATGGTCCTCCTCGATTTCTTCCGAGGCACTCTGCTGAAAATTTACATCCATTTTCATATGTCCACTTTGGAGTGTGGTTGTTGAATTTGCTGATTAGGGCTTCCTTTAGATCACTCCAGGTGTTGGGTTGAAGGCTCTGTGATAAAAGTTGTGCTCGTCCGCACAGTTGACCCTCAGTGGCTCCGTACATGATGCTTTGTTGTCGGAGGTCATCTGTTGGGTACAATCCGGAGATGTACTCAATTCTGCTTATGAACGAACTTAGACGTTCTTGGCATCCGTCGTATGGTGGAATTTGCCTGATTGACTTCAAGGCTTGGTTAAGGTGTATTTCTGACAGCGGCATGTTGATTTCTTTTTATACCCGATACTCAAAATGAGTATTGGGGTATATTAGATTTGTGGTAAAAGTGGATGTGTGTAACGTCCAGAAGGAATCGTTTCCGACCCTATAAAGTATATATATTCTTGATCAGCATCAATAGCCGAGTCGATTGAGCCCTGTCTGTCTGTCCGTCCGTCCGTCTGTCCGTCCCCTTCAGCGCCTAGTGCTCAAAGACTATAAGAGCTAGAGCAACGATGTTTTGGATCCAGACTTCTGTGATATGTCACTGCTACAAAAATATCTCAAAACTTTGCCCTGCCCACTTCCGCCCCCACAAAGGACGAAAATCTGTGGCATCCACATTTTTAAAGATACGAGAAAACAAAAAACGCATAATCGTAGAGAATGACCATATCTTTTAGACTGCAGAATCTGAATTGGATCGTATTATTATTATAGCCAGCATCAAGAAAACAATTTCATTTTTTCTCGCCCTGTCTCTCTCTAACACACACGTAGCATAGGCGGCGTTGCTTAGAGTAAAACATTAGCGCCTAGATCTCAGAGATTATAAAAGCTAGTGCAACCAAATTTGGTATCCACACTCCTAATATATCAGACCGAGACGAGTTTGTTTCAAAATTTCGCCACACCCCCTTCCGCCCCCGCAAAGGATGCAAATCTGGGGATATTCACAAATCTCAGAGAGTATTAAGGCTAGAGTAACCAAATTTAGTGTCCGTACTCCTGTTAGATCTCACTATAAAACGTATATCTCAAAATTTCGCCCCACCCCCTTCCGCCCACACAAAAGGACGAAAATCTTTTGCATCAACAATATTGCAGATTCGAGAAAACTAAAAACGCAGAATCATAAATAATGACCATATCTATCAGGCTGCTGAATCTGGATCAGATCGGATCATTTTTATAGCCAAAAGGAACAAATCAATTTGCAGCGGCTAAGCAGCGCCCGACGTCACGCTCAGACTGATTTTCTGTCTCTCTCGCACGCACTCTTTGTCGTGTCGTTTAATATTAGCGGCGTCTGCCGGAGGAGAGCCATACTGACTTAGTATCGGGTATAACCGTAGAGTTGCGGTGTCCGCAGCAACTCACAACGTTCCCCCTCGTTATTTATTGGTTTTTTATACCCGATACTCAAAATGAGTATTGGGGTATATTAGATTTGTGGTAAAAGTGGATGTGTGTAACGTCCAGAAGGAATCGTTTCCGACCCTATATAGTATATATATTCTTGATCAGCATCAATAGCCGAGTCGATTGAGCCCTGTCTGTCTGTCCGTCCGTCCGTCTGTCCGTCTGTCCGTCCCCTTCAGCGCCTAGTGCTCAAAGACTATAAGAGCTAGAGCAACGATGTTTTGGATCCAGACTTCTGTGATATGTCACTGCTACAAAAATATTTCAAAACTTTGCCCCGCCCATTTCCGCCCCCACAAAGGGCGAAAATCTGTGGCATTCACAATTTTAAAGATACGAGAAAACTAAAAACGCAGAATCGTAGAGAATGACCATATCTTTTAGACTGCAGAATCTGAATTGGATCACATTATCATTATAGCCAGCATCAAAAAAACAATTTCATTTTTTCTCGCCCTGTCTCTCTCTAACACACACGTAGCATAGGCGGCTTTGCCTAGAGTAAAACATTAGCGCCTAGATCTCAGAGACTATAAAAGCTAGAGCAACCAAATTTGGTATCCACACTCCTAATATATCAGACCGAGACGAGTTTGTTTCAAAATTTCGCCACACCCCCTTCCGCCCCCGCAAAGGATGCAAATCTGGGGATATTCACAAATCTCAGAGAGTATTAAGGCTAGAGTAACCAAATTTAGTGTCCGTACTCCTGTTAGATCTCACTATAAAACGTATATCTCAAAATTTCGCCCCACCCCCATCCGCCCACACAAAGGACGAAAATCTGTTGCATCAACAATATTGCACATTCGAGAAAACTAAAAACGCAGAATCATAAATAATGACCATATCTATCAGGTTGCTGAATCTGGATCAGATCAGATCATTTTTATAGCCAAAAGGAACAAATCAATTTGCAGTGGCTACGCAGCGCCCGACGTCACGCTCAGACTGTCGTGTCGTTTTAATATTAGCGGCGTCTGCCGGAGTAGAGCCATACTGACTTAGTATCGGGTATAACCGTAGAGTTGCGGTGTCCGCAGCAACTCACAACGTTCCCCCTCGTTTCTAATATTAATTGAGTTTGAATCGTGTCTAGATTCTTTGGCGGATCTCTTTAGTATTAGCGTTACTTTTTCTCTGATCACTGTAGGTTATTACGCACTGTAACTGTCACTACGCCAATTGATCGTCTTAAAAAAAGAGTTCACTTTTAACTGAGATCCTACCGACTGCGCCAGTTAAATATGCGACACTGCAGTTTGCGTTTTAAAAAAAGATTTTATTCTTTCACTTAAACTTAGTGCACTGTAGTATGCTCATATTAAAGTAAAGTAAAGTATTCATTATTTCGTATACCCACTGTACCGACGGTACTTAAAGAATACACACTGTAACACTTTGTTTCAGTGTTTACGTAACAATAAAGTCCCAGACATTCTGGGTGATCGTATTACGATTCACTCAAGAATGCCTCGAGCGACCCAAGTGCAGCGTCAGCATGTTCCCATGACTTGACGGCACTAATATACATGCATACACACATATATCTTCCCTCGCGCTCTCGCTGCCAACAGCGCTGAGCATATTCACACATATACATACTAACATATAAGAGATAAGAACACATAGTTCTGCCGCTCCGCTGCCGGCGTCACTGGCAGCGCAGCTCCGGGGCTTTGGGCTTACAAAAGCCCAAAACACAATTGTAAAATTGAGAACATAAAACACAATAAAACAGATCGGAGGGTTGAGCCCCAACGATCCAACAAAAGGATTGAACATCGTTTTACATGGCGACCGTGACAGGACCGATATACGTCCTACGCGATGGATCGACCTAAGGATAGAAAAAAAAAATGTTTCAAAAAAAAAAAGTGTTAAAATTAATAAAGACAAAGAATGGCCGACATAAAAAAAAAAATATAATACTATGTGATTTCGTTTTAAAAATCGGACACAGTCAAAAGAAAATTGATGTATTGGAAAAACTATTGAAATAGTGTTGTCCCCAGTGCCAGTGCCAAGGAAAACACACAGCAGAAAGCCAAACCAGCCGTTTCGCCAGACCCATGCACGACTGCCGACGATATTACGCACAAACCCATGTTGCATTATAATTTATACCCTTAAATTTGGGGACTACAATGCGGCCAGGAATATATAATACCCAAGGAGATTTAACAGCCCGCGCTACAAAGAGCGTACACGCAACATAAAACCTGTGCGAAGACCAGCACCGGCCCCACCAGACCCAGCAAGGACCAATAATATAAGTGCGAGTGGCATAGGACCGCCCCTTGCACCGTCGATGGACCAACAGGCCAATAATATAAGTGCGAGTGGCATAGGACCGCCCCTTGCACCGTCGATGGACCAACAGATTCTGCTCCTACCGAGCAAAGGGATGCACTCAGCCTACAAGAGGCTTTAAAAGTGTACCCAAACGATGGACCTCGCCCACTCACAATAGCTGAGTACCGGGCACGACAAAAAAAAAAGACACCAACCCCCCCACCAACAAAGGATCAACTTCGCACTGGTGCGAAGTAATGCAAATGAGCTGCAGAAATGCCATGCCTCATATTGCCAATAATTATAATTTTCTAACTCGAGTTGAAGCACCCTTAAAGTGCAACTTGAAAATACTAACCTCTGTTAGGCTATTACTAAAACCATGTGATCGATGTTGAATTATATAATGAAAAACCTGTAAATCGATCACATGTCCCTTAACATTTTTATACCCGATACTCAAAATGAGTATTGGGGTATATTAGATTTGTGGTAAAAGTGGATGTGTGTAACGTCCAGAAGGAATCGTTTCCGACCCTATAAAGTATATATATTCTTGATCAGCATCAATAGCCGAGTCGATTGAGCCCTGTCTGTCTGTCCGTCCGTCCGTCCGTCCGTCTGTCCGTCTGTCCGTCCCCTTCAGCGCCTAATGCTCAAAGACTATAAGAGCTAGAGCAACGATGTTTTGGATCCAGACTTCTGTGATATGTCACTGCTCCAAAAATATTTCAAAACTTTGCCCCGCCCATTTCCGCCCCCACAAAGGGCGAAAATCTGTGGCATCCACAATTTCGACGATACGAGAAAACTAAAAACGCAGAATCGTAGAAGATGACTATATCTAAACAATTTCACTCTTTCTCGCTCTGTCTCACTCTAACACACAGGTTTCATGGTCGGTTTTGCCAATTGCAAAATATGAGTTCAAGGATCTCAGAACCTATAAAAGCCAGAGCAACCAAATTTGGTATCCACACTCCTGTGATATCGGACCTTGACCGTTTCCTGTCCAAATTTCGCCACACCCCCTTCCGCCCCCGCAAAGGACGAAAATCTGAGGCAACCACAAATCTCAGAGACTATTAAGGATAGAGTAACCAAATTTGGTGCACACACTCCTTTAAGATGTCACTATAAAACGTATATCTCAGAATTTCGCCCCACCCCCATCCGCCCACACAAAGGACGATAATCTGTTGCTTAAACAATATTGCACATTCGAGAAAACTAAAAACGCAGAATCATAGATAATGACCATATCTATTAGATTGCTGAATCTGGATCAGATCAGACCATTTTTTTAGCCAAAAGGAACAAATCAATTTGCAGTGGCTACGCAGCGCCCGACGTCACGCTCAGACTGATTTTCTGTCTCTCTCGCACGCACTCTTTGTCGTGTCGTTAAATATTAGCGGCGTCTGCCGGAGGAGAGCCATACTGACTTAGTATCGGGTATAACCTTAGAGTTGCGGTGTCCGCAGCAACTCACAACGTTCCCCCTCGTTTTTTCTTCCTTCATTATGGTCAAATATTAAAAAAAAAAAAAAATATAATAGTTATATTGATGAAATTTTAAAGAGTAAAAAAAAAAAGGAAGGGTATATAGATATGTGTGTTCATGAGAAAAAAAAAATTTTTAATAAATTTTTTTTTTTATTGAAAAGAATAAATGAATAGCAGATAATTAAAAAAAAAATAAAAATAAAAACCCCAACATTGTAGAAACCAATTTTTGAGAGAAAATCATCACCATGGGTTGGTTCGGTTCTGACGATAGTCAGACCAAAGACAATACGGCCAATGTGGTCAATAATGTCAAAATAATAGACCACAGGGATGATCTCAATGCACTCTGGTTATTACTTCTGATTTTAACCATTGTCACTGTTTTACAATTCCTTTTAACATTGTATGTAAAACATAATAAGATAATTAAAAAGAGATATATGAGTAGGGCAAACAATTTAGATAGAGTTTAAAAAAAAAAAAAAAAATTGGTCTCAACGACCCCTAGGAGCATAATAGAGCTCGAATACATGTACATGGGTACATTTCAGGTAGAATTCCCGCCTTTAATATATTGTTACAAAGACAAAATAAAATGTCTCGTAGAACAGCAGCAGCCATTAGGGCTACCCACGATAGGAATGAAAATTTCGATTATAGAGCTTAAGCAATCTTAGCCGCATTCCCCAATCCAATTAGCATATACGAGTTCGAATACTCATATATGAACGAATATAATTTACCTTTTTCACCACTAATTCATTGTGATGCCACACAAAAGGGTATCGTATTATCAACCATACCCGGCATCCTCGTAAACAGCCAAATAATAGAAAATGAAATTCTAGGAAGAATTGTGATTTCTAATGTTAGATTGTCTTCCAATCGGAATGGACAACATTAACAAACACATATGGACTGGCTTACGATCTGCGCTAAAGTTTGCACTCTAAGAGCAGAATTCGATAAGTCATACAAATGCTTAACGCAGAACAGACCTACACAAAATAGTACGGTCATTAAACATACAACTAATTTGGTAAACATATATAATGAGGTCAGAGAACTTTTTCTAGAGAACAGACAAAGACTTACTGATATACATTGGTTTCAAGCTACAGACGTCTTCAAACGTCTAAGGGAACGATTAGTATTCGTTAAAGAAAAATTCAATCTAGACATACACATCCCAAATCTTCTAAACACAGCTGCGACATATATACCAGCTGTAGAATCGGAATCAAGGCCAATAAGTCCCAGGCCCCCGAATGTAAAAAATATTATCATTATATCGGAAGACGATTCTCGATCAAATAGATCGAACCATCCGGTGAACGACGACAAACCGTCGACTAGTTCAGCAAACAGCGTGGTTGGGCAAGAACCAACCACAATGGCAGACGAAACAATTGCCCAACGGGCATATATCAAAGATATTTCGCACGCCATTCCGGAATTTAATGGACAGAAACTCCATTTACAAAGATTCATTACGGCAGTCAAATTGGTCGATCTAACGAAAGGACCATACGAAAATTTAGCTATAGAAGTAATTAAATCAAAAGTAATAGGAACTACATTGTATAAAATACAAGATGAAACCACCATTAGCGCAATAATAAAGAAATTGCAAGACACTATTGTCGGAGAGTCATCAGATGTTATAAAGGCTAAAATGGCAAAAGTATGCCAAAAAGGCAAAACAGCCGCCCAATTCACAACAGAGATTGATGATATGAGAAAACTTCTAGAAGCATCATACATTGATGAGGGTTTGCCAGCGGAACACGCCGATAAGTTCAGCTGCAAAGAGGCCATTAGTACAATGGTTAAAAATTGCGAGCACGGCAGACTCAAAACAATACTAGAAGCAGGCACATTCCCAACAATGAATGATGCCGTAGCAAAATATATACAGTGTAGTACAGAGATGACTGGTAGCGCAAGTTCAATATTGTACACCAGACAAGGACAAGTCTACCGCGGTAGTAACTTTCGAGGTAACTATCGTGGTGGAGGAAATGGTCGTGGTTACAACCACAACCATATTTACAACAACAATAGTTATAATAACAATAGAGGTCGTGTTGGCTATAGGGGAAATAACCGTAATAACGGTGGAACCTATAACAACCAAAGATACAATAGCAATGGAAACACACTACAGAACAATGTTCGTGTTACCCAGACAGCTTCGGGAAACTCCCAAGATCCTTTAGATACACTAAATTAAAAAATCCAGCGGTTCACACAATCAACCTCAATCTCAATATATTCGTGGCATTCCTCAATTCTAAAACAGGAAAACAACTTACATTCCTTATAGATACAGGTGCCAATATATCATTATTAAAAGAAAATTCAGATGTCTTTAACGACATTCAAACAAAAAATAAAATAGATATTCAAGGAATAGGGGAAGGTATAATAACATCCCAAGGCCTTACCCTAATAGAGCTACAGACGGATAAGTACATAATTCCACACAATTTCCATTTAGTTAATCAAAATTTTGCAATTCCGTGTGATGGAATAATAGGCATTGATTTCATAAAATAATTAAACTGCCTAATAGACTTAAAACCTGCAGAGGATTGGTTAATAATACGACCAAATAATATAAAAATTAAAATTTATGTTCCAATAACATACAGTTCTGGTAACAATACAATTCTTCTACCAGCAAGATCACAAGTTGTCAGAAAAATAGAATTAACGTCCGATATAGAAACCATATTGATCCCAAACCAGGAAATTCAACCTGGTATTTATGTAGCAAATACAATAACTTCAAAAAATAATACATTTGTCCGATTGCTGAATACAACCAGTACCAACCAATTAGTACATATAAATAACATACAATATGAACCACTTTCGAATTACAAGGTAATTCAAACAACTCAAAAAATCCGAGAAAAAACTGTCATAGCTGAATTAAGCAAACATTTCCCAGTACAATTCAAGAAGCAATTAACTAAACTATGCACCAATATGCAATATGAACCACTTTCGAATTACAAGGTAATTCAAACAACTCAAAAAATCCGAGAAAAAACTGTCATAGCTGAATTAAGCAAACATTTCCCAGTACAATTCAAGAAGCAATTAACTAAACTATGCACCAATTTTAGTGACGTATTCGGGCTTGAAACCGAATCAATCACAACAAATAATTTTTATAAACAGAAATTGAGATTGAGGGATGACGAACCTCATATATAACCTATATATAAAGAACTATCGAAGTCCGCATAGCCAAGTTGAGGAAATTAAAAAACAAGTAGGAAAATTAATCAACGACAATATTGTCGAACCATCCGTATCAGAATACAACAGCCCACTTCTACTTGTCCCAAAGAAAGCCCTTCCGGGTTCAGAACAAAAGAAATGGCGATTAGTAGTTGACTATCGTCAAATAAACAAAAAACTCCTGGCCGACAAATTTCCACTACCTAGAATTGATGACATTTTGGATCAACTAGGTAGAGCAAAGTATTTCTCATGCCTTGACTTAATGTCAGGTTTTCATCAAATCGAACTAGAAGAAAGTTCGCGAAATATAACGTCTTTTTCAACGAGCAATGGCTCATATCGCTTCACGCTACTACCATTTGGTTTAAAAATAGCGCCGAATTCATTTCAAAGAATGATGACTATAGCATTCTCTGGACTTGAAGCTTCGCAAGCCTTCCTGTATATGGACGATCTAATAGTCATGGGTTGTTCCGAAAAACATATGCTTAAAAACTTAACAGATATTTTTGAGATATGTAGGAAACACAACCTAAAATTACATCCACAAAAATGTTCATTTTTTATGCATGAAGTGACCTTTCTTGGTCATAAATGCACAGATAAAGGAATCTTGCCAGATGACAAGAAATATGACGTCATCAAAAACTATCCAGTTCCACATGATGCGGACAGCGCTAGACGATTTATTGCATTTTGCAATTATTATAGACGTTTTATTAAAAACTTCGCCGACTATTCCCGGCACATAACTAGATTATGTAAAAAGAATGTCCCCTTTGAGTGATCAACTGAATGTCAAAATGCATTCCAATATTTAAAAGATAAACTTATGGAACCCACTCTGTTACAGTACCCAGATTTTCAGAAAGAATTTTGCGTAATCACCGATGCTAGTAAACAAGCATGTGGAGCGGTTTTAACTCAAAACCATAACGGACTCCAACTCCCATTAGCATCTGCATCACGTTCATTCACAAAAGGTGAAAGTAACAAAAGAACTACAGAACAGGAATTAGCAGCAATTCATTGGGCAATTACCCATTTTCGACCATATATCTACGGTAAACACTTTACAGTAAAAACGGATCACAGACCACTAACATACCTATTTTCAATGGTCAATCCCAGCTCAAAACTCACACGCATGCGGCTCGAATTAGAAGAATACGACTTTACAGTCGAGTATCTAAAGGGTAAAGATAATCATGTAGCAGATGCGTTATCAAGAATAACCATCACAGACCTGAAAAACATACAAAAAACGAATAAAGTCCTGAAAGTCACTACCAGGCAACAGAGTAGACAGAAATCCTGCGCAGGAAAAAAACAAATAGAATTGCCTAGGCAATCTCTAACAAAAGCTTCAAAGCCCAACGTATATGAAGTCATCAACAATGACGAAGTACGTAAAGTAGTGACCTTGCATGTAAATAATAATTTATGTTTTTTCAAACATGGTGAACGAATCAAATGAATCTGTTGATGTAGATTCACTTGATTCTGTGGTGATTGTCAATATGACAATCGTATGCTGAAAATGTTATGTATGTATGCTACCGGTTCATGTACCAGTAAAAAATGGTCGCCGCAATCGGTACTTGAACAAATTGGGCTTCGGAGATGTGAATACGTCAGAGTTTTCTTTCGTACTGATTTTATTTGGTAAAATGCAAGGTTTATATACAATTTCTATGAGTATGATTGTTTACTTAGGATCTTAGGTATGTTTAATTAGCTCTGAGTATCATATTGCTAGGGAAATGTGTTATCTCTATTTAGGACTAATCAATTACTACAAATCCAACAGTGGAATATTCCAAGGGTCATATTTATGACGGTCACAATGGTTATCATGCAGATGGTGTGAGATTTGACCACATGCAGGTCATCCAGAATGTGTTTTATGATAGTGCCGTAAATATCTTAACAGTGTATGTACACAAATGCATGCAGCTGTCCGTTGTATATTTATTTAGGTCAGTAGTGCATGTCACATATTTATATTTAGAGCATATTATCGTTTATTTCTTTAGGTGGCTGGGAAATCTTAACCTATTTATGGTTAGTTATTTGTCTAGGTCTAATCGTACGATTTTGTACTTTAGTTGAAATCGTACATCCTCCCGGCCGTTGACCATAGTATGTTCAACCATCATCAATATTGATTGTGTTCGGCTGTGTCCTTTTCCTAGGCTGTCTGTCCTCGGATGATTCTTCGTTTTCTGATGGATCATCTATCGGATGTTTATGTGTGGGTTCCTCTTCGTTGAATAGTGGAGCTACATGTTGGATCTCTCGTTTGAAAATCCCCTTTGCCGTTTTTACTTCCACCACTCGTACAAAATTGTCCTTGCCATGAAACAATCGAATGATTCTTCCTAGTGGCCATTGTAATACTGGTGTATTGTCTTCCTTTAGTATTACTAATGTTCCTTCCTTAATGTTAGCCGAAGACTTCCTCCACTTTTGACGCTGTTGCAACTGCTGAAGATATTCATTGGACCATTGTGTCCAGAATGAGTGCTTCAACTTTGACACTGCTTGCCATCGATTTCCTAGCGTCTTTGGCTGCTGGGATGGCTCACTGTCAGCTTGTGCGGTTAACGGCTCTCCTATCAGGAAATGCCCTGGCGTTAGTGCTGTTACGTCGTTTGTGTTGTCAGATATCGGTGTTAATGGTCGAGAGTTTAGTATGGCCTCTATTTCGACTATAACCGTTTCTAACTCCTCATAAGTTAGATTTGCCGTCGTCACATTTTTTAAGAGGAGATGTTTGGCAGATTTTACTGCAGCTTCCCATAAGCCGCCGAAGTGTGGTGCGCGAGGAGGTATAAATTTAAACTGTACCCCTTTGTTGTTGCACTCTTGTACAATATGTTCTTTTGCCTTTTCCGAGAATATGGCTTCTTCTAATTCTTGAAGTTTGTTCCTGGCTCCTACGAAATTCGTAGCATTGTCGCAATGGAGCACTTGACATTTTCCTCGACGAGAGATGAACCGCCGAAGTGCCGAAGTGCTAAAAATGCTTCTGTGGTGAGATCACTGACAAGCTCCAGATGTACTGCTTTAGTCGCGAAACAACAAAATATAGCTATGTACGCTGTATTAGGCTTCTTTCCTCGAATTTTATAGTGGATTTTTAATGATCCACTCTCTTTCGTAGTGATCAGACGTGTTTTTGTTTTGCGCTCCGCATTTTTCCTTTTGTTTCGAATAAACAGCCGGAGTTTTCCTAACTAAATTCTAAATATACTTTCTAACCAGACAACAATCTGGAAACCTATTCATTTACGCGAGTGCAAATTAAACAACTGCGGTAGCGGATTGTGTTTTTAAAAAGTTTTTATTTTACTTCGAACTTCACTGATATAGATTTAAGTAGAGGGTCACAAAGGAATTCCGGGCAAGGGATTGCGCGATCTTAATATTGAGCTAGACTTTGCGGTGTCGCTGCTGGATCAAGACTGATTTGAACTTTCTGATCTTTGCATCGTTGATCCCTTTCGGGAATCGTTTTTCTATAAACATTTCAATTGATTTCGCCATCCCGAGTATTAGATTTCGTCACCCAAAGAGAGAACTGTAAAAGGCCTAAAGTGCAGGATCTGCAGAAAGCCGGGAGTGAGATTGTTTATGAGAAGCCGGGTGTGGGCAAACATTGGTTTTCCATTTAGGCGAGTGTCAAAGATTGGGATTGCGGCGGGGGCGCTTGAGATTGTACATCTTAGAAATCAATTAGGCGGAGGCCCAAGATTGAAATTGTTTTCGTTTTGGAAAACCAAAGATTGTTTACAACTCGTATAAGAGCTCAATGGAATTGGGTACGTTAACTCCCCCCATTCTTAAATGTTTCGTCCCGATACATTTTGAAGTTCTGATAGAGCTCTAATTTCTTCTGACAGTATTTGAATGTTGCTTTCCACTATTTCTTCTGACGGTATTCTTATTGATTTAATAAGTACAAATTTGGTTAATTTATAGCCGAAGTAAAATAACATTAACAATATCAAAATGATTAAAAATAATGTTATTAATGGTAAGGCCGTATTACCTAATGTTATAAGGGGATTTAAAATATTAACATTATCAAAAGAAAATTGCTTATCATTCGATTGTATATAATCAACTAATTCAAAATCGCTATATCTATGATGCGATATATATTTTAGAATTTTACCCTTATCATTTATGTGGGTTGTATTATTTATTACAATTGTGTTGTTGAATATAAGGAGATACGATCCTAACAAAGTAGTATTGTCTACGATATTTTTGCCTGAAACTAATATGGCACCATCCTGAATGATGTCTATTTCTTTGTTTTTTTCCTTTTTTTTAGTGCAGTTGGCTTTAAAGCCATTAAGTAAATTGGTGAAACAGGTACTCTTTAAATTTATTTGTGCGTAATTGTTAAAAGTTTCACTTTTAAAATTATTCATTAAATAGTATTTCTCCTTACATTCACAAACTTTTTCACTTATAACTAACATTCCATCATTTTGTGAGATGGCTCTTGCATGGTAAAACTTGCAAATATCTTTAATTTGAGGATATTTTATGTAAATGATTATTAAATCTGCATTTCGAATTATTTTAACCGTTGCAATGTCCAGCAGATCAGACAGTTCAACATTATGTTTTTCATGCTTATAAATGTCCTCTATTTCGTTTTTATTTAAAATTTTTGTATTGAAAATGTTTACTTTTAAGAGGGTTATGGTATCAACTAAATTTAGTAGGTCAAAAGTTATTAATTTTAAACGATGCTTTCTCAGTATCGTTTTCTTCATTGAAGATGACATTTTTTAATGAATTTGATAGCAATTCAATTTCTTTGAAAAATTTGGAATTTATTACAAATTGTTTATTATTATTTTCAGTTAATTCATTTACTTTATTTTGTATTTTCAAAAAGTCGTCATGATCAGGGCTGCCTGCTATCCATTTCCAAATGGTACCTAATTCATTTATTCCCCTTTCTTTCCGTTTTGGAACTAATTCAATATGTGCTATTAAACTGTCCTTTAAATTATTAAATGCTCCAATTGCTGGTTCATCCAGCTGTATTAATGTTTTCTTGGATGCCCTTCGTGAAACTTTCCCATTTACTCCGCTCAGATATTTTGTTAAAGGTTTGGCAATTGTGGCATAATTTCGGACAAATTTTCTGTAATACCCTGTTAGTCCTAAGAAGCTACGTAGCTCTCTGATATTTTTAGGAATTGGATAGTTTTGTATTGTGGAGATTTTGTCTGGATCTGTTTTAATGATATTTTGGGAAACAATGTATCCCAGAAATTTGGTTTCCAATTGAAAGAATTTAGACTTTTCTAGTGAAATTTTCATGTTAGCGTTTTGCAATATCTGAATTATATGAATTAGATCTTTATAATGTTGTTCTATAGTTTTTGAAAATATTATTATATCGTCCATATAAACGTGACAAGTTTTCCCAACTTGTTCTCTAAGTATATCGTCCATTGCCCTTTGGAAAATTCTGGGAGCGTTCGTCAATCCCATAGGCATTCTTAGAAATTCATATTTGCCGTTATTTATGGAAAAAGATGTTTTTTCAATATCTGATTCCCTCATTAAAATCTGATAGAAACCTGACTCTAAATCAATGGCCGAGAAATATTTCGCTTTACCTAAATTGGCAAGGATTACTGAAGGATCTTGCGTAGGGTATCTATCCGGTATAGTGTTTTCATTAAGTTTCTTAAAGTCTATTACTAATCTATGCTTAGGAGTTCCGTCCTTATTTACTCCCTTCTTTGGTACTACTATTACCGGTGAATTATATGGGCTTTTACTAGGTCTGATTATACCTTCATCTAACATTTTACTTATTTCGTTATTAACGAAATCGTTAACCGAATAAGCGTATGGATACTGCTTGCCATATACCGGTCTATCGTGTTCAGTGTTAATCTCTCCTTTTATATCCGTTCTGAACGGTAACTGTAAATTTATATTGGCATGGTCTTCTTCGATGATAGATACCATTTTCTCTCTGAGATTTTCTAAATTGTCCTCTTTGTAGGTTATTGTGGTATACAATTTCATTTTTTTCAATTCAGAATTTGCATAATTTTGAATGTCGGATATTTCTACGACGGCGCGTTCAGGATTTTTGCATCCCAAACTTTTAAATTGTTCATTGTCGGATAATTCAACGACGGCGTGTTCAGGATTCTTTAATCCCAAACTATTCGAACTTTTAGTGTCGCATAATTCAACGACGGCGTGCTCAGGATATTTTAATCCCAAACTATTAAAACTTTGGATGTCGGATAATTCAACGACGGCGGGTTCAGGATATTTGAATCCCAAACTATTGACGGATAATTCTTCGTCGGCGTGCTCAGGATTTTTTGATCCCAAGCTATATAAACTTCCTTCTACCTTTACTGATTCACTTTTCATTTCTTTTTCTTCTTCAAAATATTTTTTTATTATATATTCCTTCAACGGAAGGATGGTTTTTCCTTCTATAAAGGTTAATTTGTTTAAAGTAAGGACCTCGTCATATATTAGTTTCTCCTCATTGTCTTTATAACTTAAAGTCCCCTTTCCTGTATCAATAACCGCTCCGATTTTCTTTAATAGGTTAAATCCTATTAGTAAATCTGCCTCCATTCCATCTATTTCATAAAACACTTGCTTTGTGTTGAAAATTGTTATATTATGGAAATATTTAATTATTGAAAACCCATTCACTGTAGCAACTTTCTTATAAATTGGTAATTCTTTTTTATTGTCGTAAATTCCTTTTTTTATATAACAGGAAGTTGCTCCCGTATCTATCAAAACTTTTAATTCTCTGTTTATTTTTTTGTCTACTCTTTTTAGGTAGGGCAGACCTACTTCGGGGGCTGATCTAAAAAATGATCCTCCTCAATGTTATTTATCCTCATTGCTTTATTAGCCGGTTGTTCCGACATTTCGTTTAACTTTCGTTTCTGCGCTGGATTGTCGTTAGACTGATTATTCGGGACTACGTTTGCCCTAAAATGCTGGGCTTGGCTATAATTGTTATTATTTCTCCTAAAATAACCGTTAGTATTCTCCCGATAATTTCTATTGTTATTATTTCCCCTGAATTGATTGCTGTTCTGTCGGTTCCGGATTTGTATCGATTCGTCTATTGTTTCTGCCTGATAATCTGATACCTGATCGGATTTAGTTTCTATTTGTTGTTTTAAATTTACAATTTGCTCTTGTACTTGTGAAATTTGAAGTGCTATCAATTGTTTGACCAGATCTGCTGTGAGATCGGTCCTTGCTTGAGAGTTAATCATTTTTAGTTTTTCAAAATCTAAAGTTAGCTGATCCACTTTTAATTTTTCTTATATGTTAGTTTTTATAATCTTATATAACCTAATTGAACTTATATATTTATTAATGCAACTCTTGCTCACGAAATATCCGGTAGGGGTCGTCCTTCTTAGTTTGGCAGATCTTCGAACGGTTCTTCCTTCTTGATTTGTCTGACAGGTCTTCGAACGGGTCTTCCTTCTTAAATTTCTTTGACTGAATTTGTTTGACTGGGTCTTCTGGGGGTCTTCCTTCTTTGGCTTCGCTGATCGTTTCACTTTCTTTGTATTTTGGTTTTGTCGGTTTTGTTGGTTTTGTTTTTTAAAAACTTTGGGTTTCTTTGGTTTTTTTTGTATTTACGAATTGCCTTGATTAGCTTTTTGTTTTATTTGTATTTTGCATTTTATTTGTATTTGTATTTGTATTTGTATTTATTTTTGCACTCCCTAAGCTCCGGTTTGTTTCCTTTTTATCTCACTTTTTTTTATCTTATATCACACAGTCACTCCGCGTTTTTAAATTTGAAGGATTTATTCCATTAATTAATTGTCCTTCGGGTTTCGGCACGACGCAACACTTTTATCATTCGGTGTTTTTTATACAACGTCGCCCCACGTTGGGCGCCAATTAAACAACTGCGGTAGCGGATTGTGTTTTTAAAAAGTTTTTATTTTACTTCGAACTTCACTGATATAGATTTAAGTAGAGGGTCACAAAGGAATTCCGGGCAAGGGATTGCGCGATCTTAATATTGAGCTAGACTTTGCGGTGTCGCTGCTGGATCAAGACTGATTTGAACTTTCTGATCTTTGCATCGTTGATCCCTTTCGGGAATCGTTTTTCTATAAACATTTCAATTGATTTCGCCATCCCGAGTATTAGATTTCGTCACCCAAAGAGAGAACTGTAAAAGGCCTAAAGTGCAGGATCTGCAGAAAGCCGGGAGTGAGATTGTTTATGAGAAGCCGGGTGTGGGCAAACATTGGTTTTCCATTTAGGCGAGTGTCAAAGATTGGGATTGCGGCGGGGGCGCTTGAGATTGTACATCTTAGAAATCAATTAGGCGGAGGCCCAAGATTGAAATTGTTTTCGTTTTGGAAAACCAAAGATTGTTTACAACTCGTATAAGAGCTCAATGGAATTGGGTACGTTAACTTGCATGCCTTTTGATTTGTGTTAAAATATTATTTAACTTTTTATTTTTCGGCGTCGGCTTGTGTTGTGTTGTGTTGTTGCAGTGAGTGAGTATTGAATTGCAGTCCGCTCTCGTCTGGTAGCTTTTTTTGTCTTATCACTCTCTCGCTATCACCTCAACCTCAATAACTGTTCTTTCTCTCTCGCTCTTTCAACTTTCTGACCAATAGCGCTCTCTGTCTAGTAGCTCTCGCTATAACCGCTCTCCACTCTGCTCTCTTTTTTTTTTCTTACCAATTCCGCTTTGAGCGTTGTCTGGCACATTGGTCTGATACCAATTTGTTTTGGAAATTTTTAATTTTTTTGATTTTAATTTTTCTTGGCAAATTTTCTTAAGAAAAAATTTGAATAATATAAAAAAATAAAATGGAATTCGCTGTGGTCTGCGCCAAAAAAACCTGCAAGAAGCAGATCACTCACGATCAGCCAAATGTCCCCTGCTGGCTCTGCGACAGCGTAGTCCACGCAAAATGCGCGGGATTTTCTGGCCTCGTGAGCGATGCCATAGCCAAACGTAATGGCTTGCATTACAGTTGCGAGGCATGCCGTGCGGTGGAGAAAGACATGGTGGCTTTCATGAGGCAGACGCGGAGTGGCTTTAAGGAGCTGACCGTTGGTTTCAAAAACCAATACGATCGGCTCCTAGCCATGGAGGCTCAGTTTAGCGGTTTAAAACTGCTGAATGAGTCTCCGAGGCGCAAAAAGGTCACTCCGCGGGACCTGCAAGTGCCAACCGTCACTCAGCCGTGCGCCGCCGAAAAATTGACTCCGACCACTCCAAGTGTGCAGCAGTTGATCTCGTTTGCCACTCCAAAGGCAACGAAAGCTGCTGGCGATGCAGATTCGGTAGCCGAATTCATCGCCTCGGAGAATGTGCAGCCAAGTACGTCTGCTGCGTCCGTGTCCGTGGTGTCCGCAAGTTCACTAGTTGTCCCGTCTATCCCGATCCCACCAGTAAATAGACGTTCCGGACCTCCGGATATTGCCACCACAGGTACTAGACCTGCGGTGACTAAACCACTGGTGGGAGTCCCACCAAAACGACAAGTTTTTGTTTTACGGCTGGCCCCTGACCTCACATCTAATGATGTAACTGCTTTCATTCAAAGCAAAATAAAAGCCGTGGGTTTAAAGGTGGAGAAATTTAACTTCTCTTATGCCAGGGAGATAGCGTCGTTTAAGATAAGCATCTCCCCAACTCAATTTGACACCATTTGCTCCACCAAATTTTTGCCGGAGCATTTGGTGGTGAAAGAGTTTAAGGCTAAGAAGAAGAATAGGCCCCCCATATCGCTTCCAAATCTTTCCAGCGTGCCACCCTCAACCTCAACTTCCTCTTCCTCAACTTCCCGTCTTGCTCCAACCTTTCCAAAAAACTAACTTCTCTTTTAGTAACCTATCAGAATGTAAGAGGCTTGCGTAGTAAGCTCAGCATTCTTTTCCGGGATAGTGTTGCATTTGCTTCCCACGTTATTGTGTTTACTGAAACCTGGTTAAAGTCGGATATTCTTAGTTCCGAGGTTTTGGCAGGTCGGTACACAACTTTTAGAAAGGACCGTTCGTCTCGACGTGCAGGAGGGGTTCTAATTGCAGTGGACTCTTACTTCACGTCAGAACACTTCACAGTCCAAGTTCAACAGGAACTGGAATTCCTGTGTGTAAAACTGATTCTTCCCGCTTTCGCTATATTCATTACTTGCTCGTATATCCCACCTTCTTCGGATATTTCAATTTATGAGCAGCACTTGTCCGCTTTAACCGCTGTTGCTTCCTCGCTATCTGATAAAGATCGTATGATAGTTCTTGGTGACTTCAACTTGCCAGGAACTGTTTGGTCTTCGGTAAACGAGTCTAGTATCCTAGTGCCCATGTCACGACATGACTTTGTTGACGGCTTGCTTGACCTGTCCCTGTCTCAAGTCAATCATGTGAAAAATTCCTTGGGTCGTTTGCTTGATCTATGCTTTGTATCGGATCCGACCATAGTGTTGTTAACCCGAGCCCTTCCGCTCACTATACCTGAAGACGCCTACCACCCTACTTTCGAGGTGTCGCTAGACATAGGACCAACTGTATTGGATCGGTCGAGTAGACTACCTGAACGTGTCCGCTGCTTTCGTAAAGCCGAGTTTGCGAAGCTTAATAACCTAATTAGGGATTTTGATTGGTCCGCTTTGTACTTGTGCACTGATGTCACAAAAGCCACAAACATTTTTTACAATGCTCTTGGCACATTTTTTGATTCTTGTGTCCCGCTTTCTTGTCCGATTAGATCTGGAAAACCCCCTTGGTTTACCAAAGAGTTATCCAGTCTAAAAAACTTAAAATCAAGACTTTATAAAAAATTTCAAGAAGTGGGTTCTCCTACTTCTCACTCTCGTTATGTAATAGCTCGGTCAAACTTTTCAGTTCTTAATGCTCAATGCTATAAGAACTACCTATCTCGTTGCAGGATACGTTTTTCTCAGGACCCTAAACAGTTTTACTGCTTCGTAAACAGTAAGCGTAGAACGTCCGCACACCCATCCTCGCTATCATTTTGTAATACGTCGGCAAATAATGATCAGGCAATTGCCGATCTTTTTGCCCAGTTTTTCCAAACCACCTATTCTGAGGAACGCTACTCTGGTCAACCGTACCCATACGGATTACCGAGGTCGAACGGCATTTTCAGTCCCTTGTTAAATGAATATTCCCTACTTCAAGATCTTCGACTAGTTAAGCCGGTGTTTTCACCGGGTCTAGACGGGGTTCCAGGTTGTGTACTCAGGTACTGCGCCGAGGCTCTGTGTGGACCATTGCTTAAACTATTCACCATGTCCATTGATTCCTCTTGCTTCCCCCCAATCTGGAAGGAATCGTTTATAATTCCTCTCCATAAAAAAGGTAGCAAGACTGATGCAAAAAATTATAGAGGTATAGCAAAGTTATCCGCTATTCCCAAATTGTTTGAGAAGGTTTTAACTCCGCACTTGCAACATCTCTGCAAGTCTCTTATATCTCCAACTCAGCATGGATTTATAAGGCGGCGATCAACCACCACGAACTTGTTAGAGTTTACCTCTTTCATTATTAAAGGCTTTCAAGGTAACTTACAGACGGATGTTATTTACACCGACTTTAGTAAAGCATTCGACTCTGTAAACCATTCCCTTTTAGCACATAAACTTGACCTTTTAGGGTTTCCGCCCAACCTCCTGAGATGGATTTCTAGCTATCTTTGTTCTAGGTCTCAAAGAGTCCTCTTCAAAAACTCCCTCTCTTTACCAGTAAAGGTTTCTTCGGGAGTACCACAGGGCAGCCATCTAGGCCCCTTACTCTTCACACTCTTTATTAATGACTTGCCTTCAGTAATAACATACTCTCGAGTACTTATGTATGCGGATGATGTTAAACTCTGTGTCCAGTACAAGGACATTTCATTTCATTCTCGCTTGCAATCCGATCTCAATAGCTTTCAGTCATGGTGTTGTGCAAACTTGTAACACCTTAATGCCTCGAAATGCAAAGTTATGACATTTCATCGTTCTAACCCTTTGTTGGCTCCCTACACCCTATTTGGGGGTTCTCTTGAGAGAATTACCCTGGTGGATGATCTGGGTGTTATGTTAGATCCCAAGTTAAAGTTTTCTGAACACATTTCTACCATGGTAAATAAGGCCATGGGCGTGCTTGGGTTTATAAAGAGGTGGTCAAAGGAATTTGACGACCCCTATATAACAAAGACTCTCTATACCTCGCTTGTTCGTCCGATTTTAGAATACGGCTCCTGTGTATGGTGCCCTCAGTACAAAGTACACCAGGACCGTGTAGAATCAGTACAGAAAAACTTTTTACTCTTTGCTCTGCGGGGCCTTAACTGGGATGCGGGTGTAAGACTCCCATCTTACTCTAGTAGACTATTATTAGTAAACCTCCCATCCTTAGTTAACCGTAGAAAAATGCTTGGTGTGATATTTATGCACAACTTGATCAGGGGTGACATAGACAGCCCTGATCTGTTGAGCCGCATAAACTTCACGATTCCTATTAGACTGACTAGAAACTTTATACCGTTGTTCCTTCCACTTTGTAGATCGAATTATTCCTTGCATGAACCGTTTAGGGTCTTATGCTCGGATTATAATTCCCTCTACCATATTATATCCTCCACTAATTCTCTTCCTCTTATTAAATTACTAATCATTACACACCTTTCTAGTAATTAGTAATTGTAGTGGTATTTGTATTTTGTATTTTATTGCATGCTTAATTTCTTAATAAGTTTAGTGCTAATTTTCCTCGAATGTTAGTCTAATATCTATCTTTCTTGCATGCTCGCGTTTGGTTCGACTACGCACCGCGCGTCATGCGGCAGCGCCCCTCGGTCGGTTGGGCGGGAGGAGGGCTGCGTTTTGCCTGGGATCCGCGCGTAACAGCCTTCTGCTGGTGTCACACGGGCCACTTGACGGTGCAGTAATTGCATCGCCTCTTGATAGATGCAGTCATTGCATGTCAACGTCCAAATATAAGAATGGTCCACAGTAGTCAACACCAGAATTGAGGAATGGCCGTGCTTGGGTGACTCGAAGAGGTGGCATATTTCCCATGATTTGTTCTAGTAGTTTAGGCTTGGCTCTAGTGCATTTCACGCAGTTCTGCACAATACTTCTGGCCATGTTTTTTCCTTGGAGTATCCAGTACTGTTGTCGTGATGCTGTCAGCAATGCCTGTGGGCCGCAATGCATGTTTTCCTTGTGTATCTTACCAAGGATCAACTTCACAATTGGATCGTTGTAGGGCAGGAGCATTGGGTGTTTGGCGTCAAATGAAATGTTTGCCGCTTCCAGTCGACCACCTACTCGTAAGATTCCCTCCTGATCCATGAATGGTGTTAGAGAGTTAATCGAACTTCCCTTTTGTGTTTCCTTATGTTTTGTTAGGTGACGTATGTCTTCTTTGAAGTCATTCTGTTGTATGTAACGAATGACAATTTTCTGAGCTTCTTTCATCTCATTGACTTGGACAGTCTTGCTTGTGTGCGTTTTCTTTCCTCGAAAACGCATCATGTAAGCTACTATTCTCAATAGCTTGTTGTATGAGTTGTTGTGCTTTATTTTGTAGATTAGGTCATCCTCCTGAGTGATAGTCATAATTGATGACTGACCAATCTTTTGGGGATTTGCACTGATCAACTCCTCTTTTGTAGCCACAAATGGTGGTGGCCATGTAGATGTTGGGCCGTGTAAAAATAGTGGTCCATAAAACCACATGCTATGTTTTATGAACTTCGTCGCCGTCATTCCTCTGGAGAGTACATCTGCTGCATTATTTTCGGATGAGACATGCCTCCACTGTCTTTGTATCGAATTTGTCTCGGATGGATGACGAGCAGTTAATCCATGATAATACGATCCTTGAGTCAGACCAAAAGAAGGTTGATGCATCTTCCATTGATAACTCTTCCTTTACTTTTGCTGTCAATTGAGCACCTAACACCGCCGCTTTTAGTTCCAAACGGGGTAATGTTAATGCATTGATGGGCGCTAAATGTGATTTGGCACATAACAATTGAATCGTTGCCCGCTTATCCTTATGTATTGCTCGGATATATACTGCAGCTCCAAATGCTTTCTCCGATGCGTCAACAAAGGTGTGTATCTCCGATGATATCGGAATTTGTCCTTGGAATATATGACGTGGTACTTGTATGGAGTTTAATAATTTTAACTCCTCCCTGTACCTTTTCCATTCCTCCTGGAGATGAACTGGAAGCGCTTCTTTGTAGTCAAAACCTTCCTTTGTGAGATGCTGCATAAAGATTTTTGCTTTCATCACAACAGGTGAAAACAATCCAAGCGGATCGAAGATCCTAAAAATTTCGGATACGACATCTCTTCTGGATATTGTTTCCTTAGTGGCAATCTCCGTTTTTCCACAGAAATGGTCGGATTTAGGCATCCACGTTATTCCCAGGGTCTTCACGCTGCAGTCTTCATAAGTGGTATCCTCTAGTTGTACATTTGGAATCATGTCTTCCTTCGGAATGTTCTGTAGTATGTGCACGTTGTTTGTGCACCATTTTCTCAGCTTAAATCAAGAATTTTGTAGGAGTTGGTTAAGTTCCTTCTGTTTCTGGAGGGCCTCTGGTATGGAATCTGCTCCTGTTAAGCAATCATCCACATAGAAATCCTTTTCTAGTGCATCAGCTCCAGCCGGGTATTCACTCTTGCCCTTTTGAGCAAGATATTGTAAGCATTTTGTGGCTAAATATGGAGCTGCCTTAGTTCCGTATGTTACAGTTTTGAGTCTCAGATCTTCTGATGGATCATTTCGCCATACAATTGTTTGATAGTACTGGTCCTCAGGATTGACCCAGATCTGACGATACATTTTTTCGATGTCTGCCGTAAATACATATTTGTGCATCCGGAATCGAAGCAATATTGAAAATATCGAACTTTGCACAGTCGGACCTTTATGCATCAAATCGTTGAGTGATTTGCCGGACGACGTAACAGCAGAAGCATCAAAGACAACTCTCAATTTTGTTGTAGAGCTGTCAGGTTTCATCACACAGTGATGTGGAATAAAATGACGTGATCGTGCTATTTCCTTAGTGTGCATTTCCTTCATATGCCCAAGTGCCTCATATTCTTTCATGAATTGCACATAGCTTGCCTTGGTTTCCGGATCTCGTGACAGTCGTTTTTCCAGGCAAAAAAGTCGACGTGTAGCCAAATCACGGCTCTCCCCTAGGGAAGAAGCATCTTCCAAAAATGGGAGTCTGACAATGAATTTCTTGTCACATGCCATTTGAATATTTTGAACAAAATATTGCTCACATCGCTTCTCTAGAGGGGATAAGCATGGTGTGTTGCTCGGGAATGAATCCAATTCCCAAAACTTGGAGATTTGCTGATCCACCTTGTCCTCCTCAGTCAAAACTGCACACGTGCTTTGGCTCTTTGACTCCTGTCTTATCTTGCCAGCCACTATCCAGCCTAGTTTCGTTTCCTGTAGCCTGGGCAATCCTTTTCCAATTGATTTCGAAGTAATGTTCTGCTCCCAATAGTATGTCTATTCTTCCAGTCTTGTCAAAGTTGGGATCTGCCAAAGTGATATTTTTCGGAAGCTTCCAACGAGACGTATCAATTGACTGTGCTGGTTGATCTGCCACTATGTGTGTCAATACTATTGCTTCTAGTCTTGTATTAAACTTGTTATCTTGTGAAGTAAGCATAACATTGACTCTTGCTTTTGACGTTTGTGTTCGTCCGCCAATTCCATTTATTTGTAGTTCTGATTTTGTGACTTTCAGAACTAATATTTTCAATGCTCTTTCAGAAATCACATTGACTTGAGAGCCTGAATCAAGTAGGGCTCTAAATTCACCCATTTGTCCATTGTTGCCTTTTATTGTAACAAGAGCAGTAGCTAGTAATACATAAGTGTTTTGACTACTATTTGCTGATGCTGCAGTTTTGGCTTCAGACTTGATTTCCAAATGTAGTAGAGTGTTGTGTCCTTTATTGCACTTAACACAATCCCTTTATTGGCAATTCTTTGCAGTGTGATCGCGTTTGAAACATTTGACGCAAAGTTGGTTCCTTTGAACCCAATTTAACCTCTCTGCGACAGTTTTTTTTAAAAACTGCGTGCATTTGTAAATAGCGTGATTTGGCTTTTCACAAAAATAGCAGACATACTGACTTTCAGTTCCTGCTGAGGCACATGTGATGGGTTTCTTTGTTTTTTCCCATCCAATGGCTTCCAAGGTAAGGAACCTTTGTTCGAGAACTTTCATTAATTCGCTCAAAGGCTGTAATTTCTTTGTACTTTGTATGGATTGTTCATACAAAGTGTGAGTCTGACGATCTAACTTTTTTGTCAAAACACATAGAAGAATCGGATCCCATCCAGCTGTCTCTATATTTATGTTATTGAGTGCTGATAATGTTTCCTTTACATTATCGTGCAAAGCCTTAATGGACTTTGCATCATTGGAAGTGCTTGGTTGATCCAATAATTTTTGAATTAATGCGTTACTAAGCACTCTTTTGTTGCTGAAACGCTCTTGAAGCATGTTCCATGCCGTTGTGTAATTATTTTCTGTTAGCGAAAGATGGCGTATTAAATTTTCCGCTTCTCCCGACGGGTACCGATGCTTCATGAATCATTTGCTTAAAAATGTCATGAAATTGTTGCCATTTTAAGTAGTCACCATCAAATTTAGGGATAGCAACCTTAGGCAGGGGTAATGTATTATGCATATGTGGAGCAGCGATAATTTGTTGAACAGCGTCTGCTTCAGTCATTGTTTGGACTGTTAATACTGCATCTTCAGCTGCAATGTAATTGTTAATGTTATATCCCATTTTCACAGGATCAATGCATTTTTTATAAATTTGAATATGGATCGCTCTAATCTCATCCCAATATTTGATTATTATTGGTTTGAAGTCCTTTCGCGTCTCATTCGTCATTCTGTTCATGATGCGCTCTAGACTTTCAAGCAGCACCTTTTGTTCTCGGATCATGGGCTCTATTTCAGGCTCACTCTCCATAGATGTAATGGATCCTGTATCTATATCCATTTCTAGTGCAGCTAACTGCTTTTTAAATTCGTCTTTATATCTGACGACCAACTCTTTTGTGTGTTTGAAATATTCGTTAGAGAAATAACTGTGCTCAATTTTTGAGTTTTGAGTTATTTTTATACCCGATACTCAAAATGAGTATTGGGGTATATTAGATTTGTGGTAAAAGTGGATGTGTGTAACGTCCAGATGGAATCGTTTCCGACCCTATAAAGTATATATATTCTTGATCAGCATCAATAGCCGAGTCGATTGAGCCCTGTCTGTCTGTCCGTCCGTCCGTCTGTCCGTCTGTCCGTCCCCTTCAGCGCCTAATGCTCAAAGACTATAAGAGCTAGAGCAACGATGTTTTGGATCCAGACTTCTGTGATATGTCACTGCTCCAAAAATATTTCAAAACTTTGCCCCGCCCACTTCCGCCCCCACAAAGGGCGAAAATCTGTGGCATCCACAATTTCGACGATACGAGAAAACTACGCAGAATCGTAGAAGATGACTATATCTTCTAGAGTGCAAAATCTGAACCAGATCGTATAATTATTACAGCCAGAATCACGAAAACAATTTCACTCTTTCTCGCTCTGTCTCACTCTAACACACAGGTTTCATGGTCGGTTTTGCCAATTGCAAAATATGAGTTCAAGGATCTCAGAACCTATAAAAGCCAGAGCAACCAAATTTGGTATCCACACTCCTGTGATATCGGACCTTGACCGTTTCCTGTCCAAATTTCGCCACACCCCCTTCCGCCCCCGCAAAGGACGAAAATCTGAGGCAACCACAAATCTCAGAGACTATTAAGGCTAGAGTAACCAAATTTGGTGCACACACTCCTTTAAGATGTCACTATAAAACGTATATCTCAGAATTTCGCCCCACCCCCATCCGCCCCCACAAAGGACGAAAATCTGTTGCATCCACAATATTGCAGATTTGAGAAAACTAAAAACGCAGAATCATAGATAATGACCATATCTATTAGATTGCTGAATCTGGATCAGATCAGACCATTTTTTTAGCCAAAAGGAACAAATCAATTTGCAGTGGCTACGCAGCGCCCGACGTCACGCTCAGACTGATTTTCTGTCTCTCTCGCACGCACTCTTTGTCGTGTCGTTAAATATTAGCGGCGTCTGCCGGAGAAGAGCCATACTGACTTAGTATCGGGTATAACCTTAGAGTTGCGGTGTCCGCAGCAACTCACAACGTTCCCCCTCGTTTGATATTACATTCCTCCATTGAAAATGCGTCCCAGAGCTTTGATATGTTCTCAATGCGGGATTTAAAATATTCTGGTTTCTGCTTCCTTTCAGCAGAATCCTTTTTATAATTTCGTACCAGGCTCTGAATCTCTTCGCCTGTGGCAAGCTGCCTGTCTAGCATAACATTAATGCTTGATGATGCCATTTTATTTTATTTATTTTAATACTTTGACCCGATGGAGGTAATTTGTTTGTCACTATGACTGGTTGTGCCTCTACTCACAACCACGAAGATGGTCAAAGTATCTCAATAAATATTTATGACACTGGAATTCTTATTTCCAATTCAACCTTAGTCGCCAAGTTGACTGTGATGGTTGAGTTAGATCCAAATAACTCCAATTACGTTTTCCTTCACCGAAGGTTTTAAATCACAACTGTGAGTGTTGTTGTATGTATGTAAATTGGTCGCCAAGTTGACCAATTATGTAGGATTTTCCAACTAAATCCAAGTTCCAAATCGGGAACAAAATCCAGATGAACGGTTAAGTGTCCAAAAGTCGGGGGTCACCAAATGAACGAATCGAATGAATCTGTTGATGTAGATGTTGGTGATTGTCAATATGACAATCGTATGCTGAAAATGTTATGTATGTATGCTACCGGTTCATGTACCAGTAACAAATGGTCGCCGCAATCGGTACTTGAACAAATTGGGCTTCGGAGATGTAAATACGTCAGAGTTTTCTTTCGTACTGATTTTATTTGGTAAAATGCAAGGTTTATATACAATTTCTATGAGTATGATTGTTTACTTAGGATCTTAGGTATGTTTAATTAGCTCTGAGTATCATATTGCTAGGGAAATGTGTTATCTCTATTTAGGACTAATCAATTACTACAAATCCAACAGTGGAATATTCCAAGGGTCATATTTATGACGGTCACAATGGTTATCATGCAGATGGTGTGAGATTTGACCACATGCAGGTCATCCAGAATGTGTTTTATGATAGTGCCGTAAATATCTTAATAGTGTATGTACACAAATGCATGCAGCTGTCCGTTGTATATTTATTTAGGTCAGTAGTGCATGTCACATATTTATATTTAGAGCATATTATCGTTTATTTCTTTAGGTGGCTGGGAAATCTTAACCTATTTATGGTTAGTTATTTGTCTAGGTCTAATCGTACGATTTTGTACTTTAGTTGAAATCGTACACATGGAAAACAAATTACTGCAAGATATGATGTTAGCGATTTGTATACTAATGGAACCCTTGACTTAGGTCAGTTTTTCCAAAGGCTTGAAACGCAAGCCGGTAAACAAAAAATCAGCCAACTCAAAGTGGCACCGTGGAAAAAAATCTTTGAATACATTTCAATAGATAATTTTAAAAATATGGGCAATAAAATATTACGAACAATAAGAGTAGCGCTACTCAACCCGGTGACCCTAATTAAAAATGAAAAAGAAAAAGAAGCAATACTGTCTACATTACATGATGATCCCATACAAGGAGGACATACAGGCATAACAAAAACCTTGGCCAAGGTCAAAAGACATTATTTTTGGAAAGGTATGACTAAAGAAATAACCAATTACATACGAAAATGTCCAAAATGCCAAAAAGCTAAAGTAACCAAGCACACAATAACTCCATTGACTATTACAGAAACACCATACATGGCTTTTGATAGGGTAATAGTGGATACGATCGGTCCACTTCCTAAATCAGAACAAGGAAATGAATATGCTATTTTTGAAAATTGTATTCTAAAGTACGGTCCAATGAAGACGTTCATTACGGACATGGGAACAGAATATAAAAATTCAATAATTGAAGACTTATGTAAAAATCTAAACATCAAAAACATAACTTCTACTGCACATCACCACCAGACTGTAGGAACCGTGGAGCGAAGCCACAGAACATTTAACGAGTTCATACGCTCATACATCTCAGCTGACAAATCAGATTGGGATGTATGGCTGCAATACTTCGTATATTGTTTTAATACAACCCCCTCTATGGCACATGATTATTGTCCATATGAGCTAGTTTTCGGTAAGACTTCAAACTTACCAGTTCAATTTAATACTATAGATAGAATAGCACCTCTATATAACATAGATGATTACTCTAAAGAGAGTAAATATAGATTAGAAATAGCATATAAACGAGCAAGGATTATGCTCGAGGAGCATAAAATTAAAAATAAAATCGGAGAAAGAGATAACGTCATAATCTCCGATAATAAAAACAAAACTCAGAAAGTCCATAATGATAGGTTAAAGATTTGCAATTATTAATCATTTTTAGTATGGCCATACATAAATATAAACCATAAAAATATACTATTCTGCATTTATATTCAAATAACTTTTAAATTTTATCAATATTAATTAAAGTTCAATATTCTAATAATTGACTAAAAAGAAAAAAAAATATATATATATAAATTGTCTTTTTAAGAATACATAACTCGTATACATATATAGTAAAAGCTAAAAACAAAATAACTTCATTAGATTACGTTATTTTTCAAAAGGAGGGAGATGTAGTATGCTCATATTAAAGTAAAGTAAAGTATTCATTATTTCGAATACCCACTGTACCGACGGTACTTAAAGAATACACACTGTAACACTTTGTTTCAGTGTTTACGTAACAATAAAGTCCCAGACATTCTGGGTGATCGTATTACGATTCACTCAAGAATGCCTCGAGCGACCCAAGTGCAGCGTCAGCATGTTCCCATGACTTGACGGCACTAATATACATGCATACACACATATATCTTCCCTCGCGCTCTCGCTGCCAACAGCGCTGAGCATATTCACACATATACATACTAACATATAAGAGATAAGAACACATAGTTCTGCCGCTCCGCTGCCGGCGTCACTGGCAGCGCAGCTCCGCGGCTTTGGGCTTACAAAAGCCCAAAACACAATTGTAAAATTCAGAACATAAAACACAATAAAACAGATCGGAGGGTTGAGCCCCAACGATCCAACAAAAGGATTGAACATCGTTTAACAGCACATTGATTAGTTATTTCCCCGACGATGACTGATGTCCGGTGTCTTGAATGGAATTAACTTTTGTTGAATTCTCCGACGGTGTCGCGGATGACGTTTGTCTTGAACAGAACTGATTTGCCTTCCCAAATGTAGACTATTTATATCATGATGCTCGGCTTGGGATTCGGATTTGGATTCGGAGGCGTTGGCTTCGACTTCGGCTTCGGAGATGGAGTACGTGACTCGATCGATATGTGGGAAAGGCGGCTTTTGATGAAAGACTTCCGCTGCGTATGATCGGTGTTGCATTACTTGGGGGTGGCTGAGAATAGGGCCTCTGATTGGTCAGCTACGATGGCGTGGTTCTTGAGAATCGATTAGTAATTGATCTCTGAAGAGTGGCGTGATTCTAGTGCGGCTGGATTTTAGTGCGGCTGGATTCTAATGCGGCATCTATTGTTTTATGTTCCACTTCTAGCTTAGGGTGTTTGTTTACATTGCCTGCAATCGGTTACGCGTGGTCCATTTCGAGAGTGAGATTGTTTATGGGGTTTCGGAGCTGAGAGTGTCGGATTGTTTATAGTATTGTGGGTGCAGGGTAATAGACATAGACAAGGGTATGCGGAGCATGGACTATAGATATGTCACTATATATATATATATATATATATATTTAGCCAACGAACAGTTCTGGCATCTACGCCATACCTCTCGAGTTGAGTTTCAATTAAGACCGAGAATCAGGAGATTTACCCAGGAAAGCAGTGTAAAGAAAAACCTAGCTGGTATGTCCGTCATTAGTTTGGAAAGTGTTCGTGGTAATATATATATATAAGAATTTGTGTTATAGGACGGCGGCCCGTAGCCACGGTACTGCTCGTGCGACCGTCAGTTACATAGGAGTGCATATACGGTGTGGTCTACGAGAGTTGTGGGGCGGATCGAAAAGACAAGTAGTGAACCCGCGGGAAAACACCGAACAGCGAGACCTGCAGCTTGGCGTTGTCTGTCGAAATCCTCAACAACCGTGTGGATGCACGGCGAAAGCCAAGAGTCGCCTCCGGAACTTTATTTTTGGCGTCATTGATGTCACCCATTATCGAGCCTCCAATGAAAGTGTAGTCCGTAGACCGACGTCGAATCGGATCGGCAACCTGAAGTCAAGCTAAGGAGCTAATGTACCCCATCGTCAACTGATTTAGCTGCGCCAGCGACACCCAATAATGAACTCGAATTGATTGCATAATTGTTGGATTCTTCCGGAGGTGCAGTCCTACTCAGCCTGGCTGACATGTCTCTCGACCACGTCAATAGAGGATCGTAGTTACTCGTTGATGTAACACACGCCCCTTTTTCCTCTAGATTTCATGTGCCAGGCTAAAACCCATTCTCTTTCGTCACACGATGTATACAGTTTTATAGTTAGTTATGTAACCCAGCCAACATAATGGTTTTTGGAATCTAATGGGTATGAGAGCAACATTAATTTTTCTTGAGATTACAAAGCAGTACACTCTAGTACGCTCACGTGCATATACACTCGTATTAAATATATTTTCTTTTCCTTAGAAGTATACACCAACGTCATCATTGAGCTCAACGATCACGGATGGAATAAACGGTGCTAGCCTACCAAAAGCGCTGTGAGTTTGTAAATAAGAACAAGTACATATATGCACTGAGCTGGGAAGTAACCTGCGTGTTACATATATTTTTCTATTGATATCACCTTTATATATCCGTAACCATAATGTATTGGTACCTCTCACCCCTTTAGAATCTGTTACCCATATATGATGGTCATTTTTAAATCTTTATTTTTCCTAATATTTCTTCTCAATTCTTTACACATATATTAAGCTATCGAGACACAGCAAAAAAATGAATTTAATTATAAGTTAAGAAAACCCCCTCCAAGAATTTAATTAGATGATTAGGGATTTAATGAAATATATATATATAATGATATTGATTTTGAAGTACAACCATAATATGTTCTAAATTCAGGAGTCCGTACTCAGAAAGGCATGATCGAAGTGGTGGGATGATAACTGTTTTACGTTATTAAAGGGTCTGTACGGTCAGGTTACCTGTATAGCATAGGTTGGGAGGGTAGTTTCTCGTCATTTGAGTAGAGTAATTGATAAGTATGTCCACACTTTCCACAACCAACTTGTTAGTTCCATAACCAATTCCTTGCTCCGGTTAAACCTGGATTCTTTTGTTAGTTTTATGTTTGGTTCTTCTTTTTTATACCCGACACTCAAAATGAGTATTGGGGTATATTAGATTTGTGGTAAAAGTGTATGTGTGTAACGTCCAGAAGGAATCGTTTCCGACCTTATAAAGTATATATATTCTTGATCAGCATCAATAGCCGAGTCGATTGAGCCCTGTCTGTCTGTCCGTCCGTCCGTCTGTCCGTCTGTCCGTCCCCTTCAGCGCCTAATGCTCAAAGACTATAAGAGCTAGAGCAACGATGTTTTGGATCCAGACTTCTGTGATATGTCACTGCTACAAAAATATTTCAAAACTTTGCCCCGCCCACTTCCGCCCCCACAAAGGGCGAAAATCTGTGGCATCCACAATTTTAAAGATACGAGAAAACCAAAAACGCAGAATCGTAGAGAATGACCATATCTTTTAGACTGCGGAATCTGAATTGGATCGTATTATTATTATAGCCAGCATCAAGAAAACAATTTCATTTTTTCTCGCCCTGTCTCTCTCTAACACACACGTAGCATAGGCGGCTTTGCTTAGAGTAAAACATTAGCGCCTAGGTCTCAGAGACTATAAAAGCTAGTGCAACCAAATTTGGTATCCACACTCCTAATATATCGGACCGAGACGAGTTTGTTTCAAAATTTCGCCACACCCCCTTCCGCCCCCGCAAAGGATGCAAATCTGGGGATATTCACAAATCTCAGAGACTATTAAAGCTAGAGTAACCAAATTTAGTATCCGCACTCCTGTTAGATCTCACTATAAAACGTATATCTCAAAATTTCGCCCCACCCCCTTCCGCCCCCACAAAGGACGAAAATCTGTTGCATCCACAATATTGCAGATTTGAGAAAACTAAAAACGCAGAATCATAGATAATGACCATATCTATCAGATTACTGAATCTGGATCAGATCAGATCATTTTTATAGCCAAAAGGAACAAATCAATTTGCAGTGGCTACGCAGCGCCCGACGTCACGCTCAGACTGATTTTCTGTCTCTCTCGCACGCACTCTTTGTCGTGTCGTTTAATATTAGACGCCGCCTGCTGGAGGAGAGCCATACTGACTTAGTATCGGGTATAACCGTAGAGTTGCGGTCTCCGAAGCAACTCACAACGTTCCCCCTCGTTTTAATTTTTAAATGTGCACCTAAAACATTATGCGAGTGTGTGTCAGTATATGATAGGAGAGAGTAGAACGAACCCCGACAATCCGGCGAGCTTAGTCAGAGCATAGCTAGAGGTGCACACGAAATCTCTTCATACTAGTATGGGTAAACGACAGCTATCCCACACCTGGACGCTACATAATTGGCGCCCAACGTGGGGCCCGAAGGGACATGATCTCTCGTAAAGTTGGTACTTAACTTTAGTACCAGAGGAATGTCATTCTGGGGCTAGGCTCCACCATAGCTCTATATTCCATCCAAAACAATAATTCTCTGGTAATGCCATACTGATAGATCTCTCCGGGTGGGAGTACGACAGCTGTTGCCTACGGAATCTACGACTAATTTTCATGGTTGGAAAAGTCGACCTATGTATAATCTGTTGTCTCGTACGCCGGATGGACTAGCTTATATAGGTAGTTACAATATGCTAATATCACGATATAGGACTCCACCAACGAGATAACTAACTATTCAAAAGACGGATACCCCGACTCAAAGTTATATTCATTAAATTATCTCGAGCTTGTGTTAGGAAAAAGTCACAGAGTTTAGGAATCACGATCGTCTATTTATGATAAGTAGAGACTGTCCATTATCCGGACTTATACCTTCGAAACTGGTAATAGAACTGGCCAACATAACCAACTTAATTACTCAACTATTCAAATGGAAACGTACAGTTAGTAGTAGACCACCTAGATCATGCCTGAAGAGGGCGAACATATTAATTATTTACCGACGGAAATAAGAAAAATTTCATATTCGTTAACTCATATTTGCATATTAGTTTCATAATTTTATTTTCATTATTATACCCGATACTCAAAATGAGTATTGGGGTATATTAGATTTGTGGTGAAAGTGGATGTGTGTAACGTTCAGAAGGAATCGTTTCCGACCCCATAAAGTATATATATTCTTGATGAGCATCAATAGCCGAGTCGATTGAGCCATGTCTGTCTGTCCGTCTGTCCGTCCGTCCGTCTGTCCGTCTGTCCGTCCCCTTCAGCGCCTAATGCTCAAAGACTATAAGAGCTACAGCAACGATGTTTTGGATCCAGACTTCTGTGATATGTCACTGCTCCAAAAATATTTCAAAACTTTGCCCCGCCCACTTCCGCCCCCACAAAGGGCGAAAATCTGTGGCATCCACAATTTCGACGATACGAGAAAACTAAAAACGCAGAATCATAGATAATGACCATATCTATCAGATTGCTGAATCTGGATCAGATCAGATAATTTTTATAGCCAAAAGGAACAAATCAATTTGCAGTGGCTACGCAGCGCCCGACGTCACGCTCAGACTGATTTTCTGTCTCTCTCGCACGCACTCTTTGTCGTGTCGTTAAATATTAGCGGCGTCTGCCGGAGGAGAGCCATACTGACTTAGTATCGGGTATAACCGTAGAGTTGCGGTGTCCGCAGCAACTCACAACGTTCCCCCTCGTTTTCATTATAATTATTATTTTTTATACCCGATACTCAAAATGAGTATTGTTATACCCGATACTCAAAATGAGTATTGGGGTATATTAGATTTGTGGTAAAAGTGGATGTGTGTAACGTCCAGAAGGAATCGTTTCCGACCCCATAAAGTATATATATTCTTGATCAGCATCAATAGCCGAGACGATTGAGCCATGTCTGTCTGTCCGTCTGTCCGTCCCCTTCAGCGCCTAATGCTCAAAGACTATAAGAGCTAGAGCAACGATGTTTTGGATCCAGACTTCTGTGATATGTCACTGCTACAAAAATATTTCAAAACTTTGCCCCGCCCACTTCCGCCCCCACAAAGGGCGAAAATCTGTGGCATCCACAATTTTAAAGATACGAGAAAACCAAAAACGCAGAATCGTAGAGAATGACCATATCTTTTAGACTGCGGAATCTGAATTGGATCGTATTATTATTATAGCCAGCATCAAGAAAACAATTTCATTTTTTCTCGCCCTGTCTCTCTCTAACACACACGTAGCATAGGCGGCTTTGCTTAGAGTAAAACATTAGCGCCTAGGTCTCAGAGACTATAAAAGCTAGTGCAACCAAATTTGGTATCCACACTCCTAATATATCGGACCGAGACGAGTTTGTTTCAAAATTTCGCCACACCCCCTTCCGCCCCCGCAAAGGATGCAAATCTGGGGATATTCACAAATCTCAGAGACTATTAAAGCTAGAGTAACCAAATTTAGTATCCGCACTCCTGTTAGATCTCACTATAAAACGTATATCTCAAAATTTCGCCCCACCCCCTTCCGCCCCCACAAAGGACGAAAATCTGTTGCATCCACAATATTGCAGATTTGAGAAAACTAAAAACGCAGAATCATAGATAATGACCATATCTATCAGATTACTGAATCTGGATCAGATCAGATCATTTTTATAGCCAAAAGGAACAAATCAATTTGCAGTGGCTACGCAGCGCCCGACGTCACGCTCAGACTGATTTTCTGTCTCTCTCGCACGCACTCTTTGTCGTGTCGTTTAATATTAGACGCCGCCTGCTGGAGGAGAGCCATACTGACTTAGTATCGGGTATAACCGTAGAGTTGCGGTCTCCGAAGCAACTCACAACGTTCCCCCTCGTTTTAATTTTTAAATGTGCACCTAAAACATTATGCGAGTGTGTGTCAGTATATGATAGGAGAGAGTAGAACGAACCCCGACAATCCGGCGAGCTTAGTCAGAGCATAGCTAGAGGTGCACACGAAATCTCTTCATACTAGTATGGGTAAACGACAGCTATCCCACACCTGGACGCTACATAATTGGCGCCCAACGTGGGGCCCGAAGGGACATGATCTCTCGTAAAGTTGGTACTTAACTTTAGTACCAGAGGAATGTCATTCTGGGGCTAGGCTCCACCATAGCTCTATATTCCATCCAAAACAATAATTCTCTGGTAATGCCATACTGATAGATCTCTCCGGGTGGGAGTACGACAGCTGTTGCCTACGGAATCTACGACTAATTTTCATGGTTGGAAAAGTCGACCTATGTATAATCTGTTGTCTCGTACGCCGGATGGACTAGCTTATATAGGTAGTTACAATATGCTAATATCACGATATAGGACTCCACCAACGAGATAACTAACTATTCAAAAGACGGATACCCCGACTCAAAGTTATATTCATTAAATTATCTCGAGCTTGTGTTAGGAAAAAGTCACAGAGTTTAGGAATCACGATCGTCTATTTATGATAAGTAGAGACTGTCCATTATCCGGACTTATACCTTCGAAACTGGTAATAGAACTGGCCAACATAACCAACTTAATTACTCAACTATTCAAATGTAAACGTACAGTTAGTAGTAGACCACCTAGATCATGCCTGGAGAGGGCGAACATATTAATTATTTACCGACGGAAATAAGAAAAATTTCATATTCGTTAACTCATATTTGCATATTAGTTTCATAATTTTATTTTCATTATTATACCCGATACTCAAAATGAGTATTGGGGTATATTAGATTTGTGGTGAAAGTGGATGTGTGTAACGTCCAGAAGGAATCGTTTCCGACCCCATAAAGTATATATATTCTTGATGAGCATCAATAGCCGAGTCGATTGAGCCATGTCTGTCTGTCCGTCTGTCCGTCCGTCCGTCTGTCCGTCTGTCCGTCCCCTTCAGCGCCTAATGCTCAAAGACTATAAGAGCTACAGCAACGATGTTTTGGATCCAGACTTCTGTGATATGTCACTGCTCCAAAAATATTTCAAAACTTTGCCCCGCCCACTTCCGCCCCCACAAAGGGCGAAAATCTGTGGCATCCACAATTTCGACGATACGAGAAAACTAAAAACGCAGAATCATAGATAATGACCATATCTATCAGATTGCTGAATCTGGATCAGATCAGATAATTTTTATAGCCAAAAGGAACAAATCAATTTGCAGTGGCTACGCAGCGCCCGACGTCACGCTCAGACTGATTTTCTGTCTCTCTCGCACGCACTCTTTGTCGTGTCGTTAAATATTAGCGGCGTCTGCCGGAGGAGAGCCATACTGACTTAGTATCGGGTATAACCGTAGAGTTGCGGTGTCCGCAGCAACTCACAACGTTCCCCCTCGTTTTCATTATAATTATTATTTTTTATACCCGATACTCAAAATGAGTATTGTTATACCCGATACTCAAAATGAGTATTGGGGTATATTAGATTTGTGGTAAAAGTGGATGTGTGTAACGTCCAGAAGGAATCGTTTCCGACCCCATAAAGTATATATATTCTTGATCAGCATCAATAGCCGAGACGATTGAGCCATGTCTGTCTGTCCGTCTGTCCGTCCCCTTCAGCGCCTAGTGCTCAAAGACTATAAGAGCTAGAGCAACGATGTTTTGGATCCAGACTTCTGTGATATGTCACTGCTACAAAAATATTTCAAAACTTTGCCCCGCCCATTTCCGCCCCCACAAAGGGCGAAAATCTGTGGCATCCACAATTTTAAAGATACGAGAAAACTAAAAACGCAGAATCGTAGAGAATGACCATATCTTTTAGACTGCAGAATCTGAATTGGATCGTATTATTATAGCCAGCATCAAGAAAACAATTTCATTTTTTCTCGCCCTGTCTCTCTCTAACACACACGTAGCATAGGCGGCTTTGCTTAGAGTAAAACATTAGCGCCTAGATCTCAGAGACTATAAAAGCTAGAGCAACCAAATTTGGTATCCACACTCCTAATATATCAGACCGAGACGAGTTTGTTTCAAAATTTCGACACACCCCCTTCCGCCCCCGCAAAGGATGCAAATCTGGGGATATTCACAAATCTCAGAGAGTATTAAGGCTAGAGTAACCAAATTTAGTGTCCGTACTCCTTTTAGATCTCACTATAAAACGTATATCTCAAAATTTCGCCCCACCCCCTTCCGCCCACACAAAGGACGAAAATCTATTGCATCAACAATATTGCAGATTCGGGAAAACTAAAAACGCAGAATCATAGATAATGACCATATCTATCAGCTTGCTGAATCTGGATCAGATCGGATAACTTTTGTAACCAAAAGCAAGAAATCAATTTGCAGTGGCTACGCAGCGCCCGACGTCACGCTCAGACTGATTTTCTGTCTCCCTCGCACGCACTCTTTGTGGTGTCGCTTAATATTAGCGGCGTCTGCCGGAGAAGAGCCATACTGACTTAGTATCGGGTATAACTGTAGAGTTGCGGTGTCCGCAGCAACTCACAACGTTCCCCCTCGTTTTATTTATTATTATTAAGAAATTCATACAAATCATGGCGGTCCACCGTAGTAATGAAAATTTAGCTTCGGCATTGATCAACCAAGACTCGTTTTGACCAGTTGATAGCTACCACGCCTAGTCACCACCGATTTCATAATACTTGCGTATGCGAACATTTGAAAAGCGAAAAGTCTTGTCCAGTGTGCAAGGCGGAATGCGACCCTGGTAGGCTGCGTTACGAAAATAATACTCTAGCAGCAGAATTACACCTAAGTTCAGGCTCCATACCACCTAATGTTCAGGGAAACGAAGCCAATGGGACGGTACAACTAGATCCAACCTTATTACGTTAAAAAGGGAGGACAAACAGCAGAGGTCGAGGCCGAGGAGCAACCCCTAAAAGAGGAATGTAAAAAAAGGTATCAAGCTAGTTTAGATCAATATTTATCCGAGAGTCGACAGTCGGTTAGTAGCAACGGAAATAGGTCACCTAGTAACGCTCAACCTGAAAACCTTACGAATTACATCCATTCGGTCATGCAAAACCAGGAGAAATCTATGATGGAAAACCTTAGTTCGTTCATAAAAGCTTCCATCGAACAAACTATACAGGCCCAATTTTCCAATATGAATTTAGCCACAGCCGCTACTACGGGTAACGGAGGTCCCTCAGTGTCACACAGTAATGTTAGACGAGAGGTAGACAGTGATAGTTACATGGTTAGAGGCGATTCCCAAGGAAGAACTCCTAGGAGTAGTCAAACAGCCGGAAATGTAGCACCGGCAAATTTGATGGTTCTCGAGACGCAATGCACGTAGAAGAATTTCTATATCGCGTTCGTGCCCTTACGGGACAGACTCTGGGGAATGACGATCAGTTACTTTGCGACAATCTGCATCTGCTTTTCACAGGCAAGGCCAGCGGTTGGTTCTGGGATTTTCATCGAAGAAACCACCAATACTCCTGGCCATCGTTCTGTACAGCATTTAGACAAAGATTCGACGATCAGAAAGATGATTTGGACCTTTGGGAAACGTCAACAGATGGACAACGAATCCTTCGAAGATTTTCAGTCAGCCATTGAAAAGTTAGTGGCACGACTTTCACAGGAGAGAAGCGAACTCAAGCTGATCGATATTCTTAAGCAGAATGCGAAAAGTGCTCTGCGATTTGAGCTGTTGCATTTAAAAAGGCAGAATAGAAGTGAGTTGAGGGAGGAAGTTAAAAAGCATGAACACTTCTGTAAAGATGCTGGCAACTTTCTACAGAGAAACCGGGTAACTAGACCCCATGTATCAGAAATTCAGAGTGAGGAAGAAGAACTAGAAGAAGAGAGTATCTCCGAACTACGCCGCAAGCGGTTTGTTTGCTGGAATTGCGACAAAACAGGCCATCGGTTTGAAGATTGCGTAGCAGAACGCCGAATCTTCTGTTATGGCTGCGGGGCGAAAAATACTTTTAAGCCAAAGTGCGAAAAATGTAACCCATCGGAAAACCGAAAGCGGGATGCGCAAAACAAAACCACACTGGCGCATCCGACAATGATGACAGAATGAAAGAGCAAACTTTCCAAGAAAACACCTCCAACCCGGATTGTCCAAAAATTCGATCTAATAGGTCCCTGGTAGAGGCACAAAACCCAGACGGAGGGGATAGATATAGATGGTGAAAGTTCCCAATCAGATAAGCTACGATTAAAGTATCAACCAAAACGTTCGACCATACGATTAAGGCAATTCTGGACCAAGGTAAAGAAGGTGCGAAAGAGACTTGTCTCGTCGGTCCTTTTGAGCTCCGATAACAGATTATTTATAGAACTAAGCATAGAAGAACAAAACTTCATGGCCTTGCTAGATTCGGGGGCGACGATAAGCTGTCTTGGAAGTGAAGCCGCTAAATCGTTCGCGCAACACGCTAAGGCAAAGAAATGCGGAAATATTCGAACGGCCAATAATGAATCTTGTAAAGTCGTAGCGAAAATTACAGTTCCCATAACTTTTCGCGATCATACTAAGGAGATAGCATTTTTCATAATACCAGCTATTGCCGCGCCGGGCAACGCCTCCAAATCTGGGGCCGTACGTTTGATGAGCCTCCCGTGTTCAATACGCCTCCCGTGGTTTTGTTCTTTAAATCGGTTTTATTCATTTGTTTGTTTCACTTATTTATTCATTTACAATATCGGGCGGGTGTTAAACTACGAGAGCTAGCGCTAAAAAACTTGTACCGCTTCAGTGCTTTTTCTGCTGCCTTTTGTTTTCGTTCTTCCTTCTTCCTGCCTTTGTCTGCCCTTCGCCCTAATTAACCCTTTGCTCAGCGCTGTTAATGTTTGTGCTGTTAACGCAGTGATATTCAGGGCTGTTAGGCGCAGTGATATTCAGGACTGTTAGGCGCAGTGATATTTAGAGCTGCCGCTGCGGTTTCTGCCGTAACATTCCCCCCTTCGCAAACTTCGTCGCTTGTCGTGATGTTTGCCAAACTTCTGGTTACGCCTTGATCCATTAGTGGGTTCGTTGTCCTCACGTCTAACTTGGCCAGTTTAACTATTGGCCGAGTTAGCAGTCCAGATGCGGTGCGGATCACCGCGCTTCGGGCGATCCCGTCCTTGGCTACTCGAAGGTCCATGATGACGCCTTTCCTCCACTGCACCTTGGGGCTTGTTTCGTCCGCTAGAACCACGACGTCTCCGAGTTGGAACGGGTTGGTTGGGGTTCCATGCCATTTGGTTCGTGTCGTCAGGCACGGGAGGTACTCCTTCAGGCATCGTTTTCTGAAGCTGTCCACGATCTGCCCTGCAATGCGAAAACTCTTACCAAGCATAGCTCCTATTGCGCTGCCGTCGCTCTTTGCTGCCATCGAGCTGGTCTCTGCTCTCAGAAAGTGATTCGGTGTAAGTACGTCGGCTTCCGGACACTCCAACGGCACGTAAGTCAGGGGTCGGGAATTTAGCATATTTTCTATCTTTGCTAGTGCTGTTCTCAGCACTGGTTCTTGTACGTGCGTCTCCTCTAATATTTCGTCTAGTATGGATTTCACCGATCTGATCATTCTTTCCCACGCACCTCCCATGTGGGGTGCTCCTGGGGGTATGAAGGACCATTCTATTTGCGGGTACTTGGTTTCCAGTTCGTTCGGTAGAATTCTTTCAATTTCTTCTCGTAGTAGGCGGCTGGCTCCTCGGAAGTTCGTCCCGTTGTCCGACACGATTCTCTTGGGGACTCCTCGACGGGCTACGAACATTTCCAATGTTAGCATGAAGGCGTCTGTTGACAGGGAGTTTGCCAGCTCGATGTGTACTGCTCGCACGGTGAGGCACGTGAATAGTACTCCCCATCGTTTCTCGCGTCGTCTTCCTACGTTTACCTCCAGTGGTCCGAAGTAGTCGATACCTGTGTTTGTGAATGGCAATTCGTTGATTGCTAGCCTCTCTGGTGGTAGGCTTCCCATCTCCGGTGCCTCTGGAAGCGCTCTTTTATTGCGGCATCTTTGGCAGGTTTTCGCTACGGCGCGAACTCTTGCTCGCAGTCCTGGTATGTGGTACAATTGTCGCATCTCGTTGACGACGATCTCAGTAAGCTGATGCTGAAACTTCCGATGGAAATAATCAATGAGAAGATTAGTGACGTTATGTCCTCCGGGTAGAATTACTGGCCGTTTCAGGTTTCTCGTTATGCCGATCGACTTATCTATGCGGCCGCGTATTCTCAGTACGCCTGTTTCATCGAGGTACGGCGATAATTTGTAGATCGAACTTTTCTTACTCACGATTCTTCCTTGTCGTAGAAGAGCCATTTCTTCAGAGTAATTCTCTTCTTGTACCATCCGGTATATAACGATGTTGACATCTTCCATGTTGCGAAAGCGTGCGGCTAAATTTGCCTCCTCTGATGCGAAATCTCTTTTGCGTATTTTGTCCAGAAATCTCATCACGCATCTCAGGGCTCCCGTGAACTTTTCCCATTTGCTAAAGCGACATACATTTGAGATTATGCTACTCAGCTTTGATGGTGGTTTCGGCGTATCTGTCCATTCGTGTACGTGTATCCGTTCCAGATTACTCGGGTTGAGCTGTGTAGTTGGCCAGTGTTCTTCCTCGTCAAATAGGAACGCCGGACCGGAGAACCATCTCGCTTCCGGTTGGAAACTCGACTCTTTGGTAGACTTCGTTCCATCGTCTGCTACGTTCAGAGCGGATGGAACCCATTTCCATTCTGATATGTCCGAGGTTTCCAAGATCTCTCCAATTCGGAGCGCGACGAACTGATGGTACTTTCGGGCGTCCGAACATATCCAATACAACACGTTCTTGGAGTCGGTCCAAAAAACACGTCGCTTGACCTCGACGGAGAGCTCCTGTGTTATGAGTTTAGCTAGTCGTAGGCCGAGGATCGCTGCCATAAGCTCCATCCTGGGAATCGAAATTGGTTTCAATGGTGCCACTCTTGTCTTGGATGCGAGTAGTGTGCATCTGACTTCTCCTCTTTGTTCGATCCTTATGTAGGCGACGGCTGCAAAGGCGTTTATGCTCGCGTCTGTAAAGATGTGTAATTGGATATTAGATGTTTCTTTCGTTAGACCGAGATATCGTGGAACCCTTAATTCTTCGATGTTTTGTAGTTGCCGTGCCCATATCATCCAACGTTGACGTTCGCTTTCTTCGACCTGTTCATCCCAGCCTACGGCCGACCTCCACACGTCCTGCAGTATTATCTTTGCCTGTATAATATAGAACCCCAGTAGTCCTAAGGGATCGAAGATGGTCATGACTGTACGTAGAATTGACCGCTTCGTCACAGTTTTCGCTTCGTCGTATATGTCATTCGGAAACTTATTGACGAAGGTGAAGTAATCATTCCTTGGATGCCACCACATGCCAAGCACTCGTTCTCGTCTTGTTGAGTCCGTCATCTCGATGGGTCGTTCTTGATGATCTCCATCTCCTGAGAGCGCTCTCATCACAGTGCTCGAGTTAGATATCCATCCTCTCATCTCGAAGCCTCCTTCTTTATGTATGTTCCTCACTGCCAGCGCTAGACGGACCATTTCGTCTTCTGAGTCACAGCTTTGGAGCCAGTCATCTACAAAGGTGTTGCGAAGTATGGCCTCTACTTCCTCTCTTTGTTCCTCGATGAACCTTTCAGCGTTCCTATCTCTCACGTAGGTCGCTGCTGCTGGGGAACAAGAGGCACCAAAGGTCATTACGCTCATTACGTACCTATCCGGTTCTCGACTGGTGTCACCGTATCTCCAGAGAAACTGCTGTGAGCTTTGATCCTCCGAACGTATCCTAACCTGGTGAAACATTTCTCTAATATCTCCGCAGATGCCAATAGACTTCTCTCGAAAGCGCGATATTACTCCTACCAGCGATGGCAATTGGTCGGGGCCCTTTAGTAGCATTGAATTAAGAGCGATGCCTTCCACTTTGGCTGCTGCATCCCATACGAGTCTTAATTTGCCTTTGTTCGGGTTCTTAGTCACGAATACGGGCAGATACCAGGAGCGTTTGCCTTCGACCATTTCATCTTTTTCCAGTTTTCGGACGTAGCCGATGTCTTCGTACCTCTTAATCTGTTCGTTTACGAACTCTCGTAGCACCTTATCGCGTGTCATACGAGATTCTAGGCACCGAAGTCGTCGCATTGCCATCTCTCTGGAGGAAGGAAGTTCCACGTTGTCGTACCGCCAGAGGAGTCCTGTCTCCCATCTCTTCATTTCGCTGCTAAACCTCGTGCAATTTTCCAGTATTGTTTTTGCTCTTTCATCCTCTTTGGACCTGAGTGTGCTCTTCGCCATGTTTATGCCAACCGCGTCTAACTCTCTTTTACAAGAGTGTCCAGCTGTGGGTGTTTATTACATTCGCATACGTGCATTACCCGCGGACTCGCTGGCCCGTCGCCCTTTCTGCGGCCATAAACAGACCACCCCAACCTGGACTTGGCGGCGATAAATTCGGAATTCTCGCTTTCTTTGACGGTCAGTGGCACTCCAAGTTTCACGTTGTCCAATCCGATGATCAATGACGCTCTCACGTCCTTGTAGCTGAGTATCGGTAGCTTTTCCAGGTGCGAATGGGATTTTAGGATTGAGTCGTCCAGCGTCTGCTTCGGCAGATCCAGGTTTTTTACAGTTCTCGCGTTTTGAAGCGTGAATCTGCGAGCCACATTGTCCCTTGGAGAGATCGCTAGGCTTATCCATTTGGATTGAGATTCTCTCTGCGTGATGTCTCCAGTCCAGCGTAGGCATAGCTTTTCCGAGGGGCCATCGATACCTAGTTTTTCCGTTATCTCCGTCTCGATTAGGGTACAGGCGGATCCTTCGTCTATCAGTGCGAACACTTGCATTTGGCCGTTCGGTCCATACAATGTTAAGGGGACGTATCTAAACAACGCAGCTTCGTTCTGCATCGTGTGCAGTACCGTAGTGCTTTCCTTCGGTCTATTCTCTACCCTAGAGCTTTGCTGGTTACTGTTGTGGAGGAGAAAATGGTGCTTTCTCGAGCAGCCGTCGACGGAACATACTCTTGTTGACTTACAGTGCCTTATAAAGTGTTTGCCAAGGCACCTCCAGCATAGCTTATTTTCTCTGACGAAGTTCCATCTACCTGGCCCTTCTAGCTCCAGGAACTGCTTACAGTCCTCCAATTTGTGGGCCCCATTGCACCTACGGCAAGGCGGTTGTGCGCTGCTATCATTGTGCACCATAAGCCGGATTCTTGGGTTCTTCTCCTTCGTGCAGACTTCTTTCTCGGGTGCTACTGGCATCACGGTGCTTGCGCACGATGCGACTCGGAATAGCCAATCGTCGAAAACAGCGATATTTACCCTCGGAAGTCCAGCGCTTTGTCTGGCCCAATCCAGTTTCAAGTCGAATGGGAGTTTCTCCACAAGGTCGCGAAGTATCATTGGGTCGTTCAGATAGGCGGACAGTCCTATCGCGTCAACAGTAGCGCGATAATTTTGCACCGACAGCGCCAGGCGCACTAAGCTTTCGATGCTGCTCGATTTCACGGACGGCTCCATTCTTAGCTTCGTCTGTAGGGTGTGATATATGGCCTCTGGTCGGCCGTATAGCATTCGAAGAGTCTCGATGGCTAGTCGGACTGTTGCGGGCATCATGAGATTCTCTTGATCGCTGAGTCCGCAGCGTTCTGTGGATTGCTCGAAGTTTACTATGAACATGGGCCATTCATCGGGGTTTCCAGAAAAGCATGGTAGATCCTTGTTGATGACTTGTCTTGCGGCTATCTGGGATGCTGTCAAGCATCTCTCCGCCCCCGCTGGCGCGACCGCTTGATTACTCCCGTACGCGTACGGGTCCAAAATATTTCGACTCGTACTTGGGTAATACTGTGCAGTCGGGGCGCGAATGAAGGGGTTTTGCCCATGCAGGTTAGTACCCAGCGCCGGTGCGGCCATTGGATGCCACATAGCGCCGACTGGCATTGTCTTGTTCGGATTCAGCCCAGTAGGCATTCCAGTCCGCGTGGCTTCCGTGGGTCCTGACATGTGGACTCCGGTCCAGTTGGGAACCGCTCTGTCCCAGCCTCCGTTGATTACCGTGGAGCTCATGAGCCCTCCTGCTTGAGGCAGTCTGGAATGCGTCGGGATGGAGCGCATTCCCTCGAAGGCCGTGGCGTACGTCGGCCTTCCTAATGCATCCGCTCTCTGCTGAGCGAACGTTTCCCAGCTATCTAAAAGGCTCGTTCTTGGTGAGAAGGCTTGATCCACCCCTCCTCCTTGGTTGGTATGCTCTGGTGCTTGATGGCTCGTTGGGGCTGTGGTGGACACGTTAGGTGTGGCCGTTGTTGCCGCCGAGATCACATCTATATATGTATCCCTAACGCGATGAGTTTCCCTTGCACCTCCCTCAGTCTCGGAACACGCACCAAGCATCTTTTCTGGCACATTTATTTCTCCTAATCCACACGGGGTCTCACCGCCAGATTCCGACTGCTGACCTTTGACGCCGTCCATTTTACTCCGGTGTCTTTTTTGTACAGTCCTGCAAAGTCGAATCCCTCGTGACGCAGCTGACTGCGTCGCACGCCGATCTTCTTTCTGTCGGTCGTAATTATTCGATTTGCTCTCTGTTGCGCAGGAAAAGTTTTTTAGAATATTGCCGCGCCGGGCAACGCCTCCAAATCTGGGGCCGTACGTTTGATAAGCCTCCCGTGTTCAATACGCCTCCCGGGGTTTTGTTCTTTAAATCGGTTTTATTCATTTGTTTGTTTCACTTATTTATTCATTTACAATGTCGGGCGGGTGTTAAACTACGAGAGCTAGCGCTAAAAAACTTGTACCGCTTCAGTGCTTTTTCTGCTGCCTTTTGTTTTCGTTCTTCCTTCTTCCTGCCTTTGTCTGCCCTTCGCCCTAATTAACCCTTTGCTCAGCGCTGTTAATGTTTGTGCTGTTAACGCAGTGATATTCAGGGCTGTTAGGCGCAGTGATATTCAGGACTGTTAGGCGCAGTGATATTTAGAGCTGCCGCTGCGGTTTCTGCCGTAACACCAGCCTTGAAACAAAATGTGTATTTAGGAATTGATTTCTGGACAGAATTCGGTCTGGTAGCAAGGCTTTTAACGGATAGATCTGTGGTACAAGAATTAGACGTAGGAAAGGAAACCAAGGCTTCGGAATCACCGCCTGTACATGATCTAAGCAAAGACCAAAAGGTTAGACTAGAATCCGTGATTCATTCGTTTCCTTCGTTTGAAAGGGAAGGATTAGGACGTACGAAAGCTATCCAACACACGATCGAAATGGTACCCGATAGACCAGTTAAACAACGCCATTGGCCGATTTCACCCGCAAAGGAAAAGTTAATGTTTGACGAAGTGGATAAAATGCTGGCCTTAGACGTGATCGAGGAATCGAATAGTTCCTGGAGTAGCAATTGCGTTTTAGTTAAGAAAGGTACGAAAAACCGATTATGTTTAGATTCCCGAGAAATTAATAAGAACACTCGCAAAGATGCCTACCCTTTACCACACATAGATGGCATTCTTAGTATATTACCACCAGCCAAATACATAACGGGACTTGACATGAAACACGCATACTGGCAGATTCCTTTGGAAGAAAAATCTCGGCAGTATACAGCTTTTACCATTCCCAATAGGCCGCTTTACCAGTATAAGGTAATGCCGTTTGGCCTAACTAATGCCGCTCAGACGTTGTGCCGACTTATGGATCAGGTGATACCTGCACACCTCAGGAATCGGGTTTTTGTCTATTTGGACGATTTACTGGTGCTCTCAGATGACTTCGATTCACTCTTGGTGCTGTTACAAAAGGTAGCGATGCATTTGCGTAAGGCAAATCTCACGATTAATATACCCAAGTCAAACTTTTGTATACGGGAGATTACATATCTGGGGTTCATAATAGGTTATGGTCAGTTAAAGACAGATCCGGGGAAAATAAAGTCCATAATGGAGTTCCCGATCCCAAAAACCGTGAAACAGATAAGGAGATTTCTAGGACTTTCTGGATGGTACAGACGCTTTGTCGATAACTATGCCACCGTCAGCTACCCCTTAACGGAACTACTAAAAAAGCATCAACCACTTAAGTGGAACGCATCAGCCGAAGAAGCTTTCAATAAACTCAAATCCTGCTTAACATCTGCTCCAATCCTAGCCACCCCCGATTTTAAGAAACGCTTTTTGTTAATATGTGACGCAAGCACTTTTGGTTTGGGCTGCGTACTAGCTCAATTAAACGAGGAAGGGATAGAGTTACCTATAGCTTTTATGTCCGAGAAACTTTCCAAGGTGCAACGAAACTTTTCGGTCACCGAACTCGAGTGATTGGCAGTGATAAAAGGAATAAAGAAGTTTAGAGCTTACGTAGAAGGACAGGATTTCCAAGTTATAACGGACCATGCGTCCCTACAATGGCTTATGAGGCAAAAAGATTTGTCAGGTCGCTTGGCCCGCTGGGCTATAAAATTACAGGGATTTAATTTTCAAATAGCACATCGTAAAGGGTCCGAAAACGTAGTGGCCGACGCGTTGTCACGCCAAGATGAGCCCGTGGTACGAAAGTTGAACGGCAACGGACCCATAGTCGACCTTACTTCTACAGAGTTTAAATCGAAAGAATACATGGATCTAATAGAACACATAAGGCTTAATCAACTTAAGTTACCCGATTTGAAGGTTGACGATAATTTGGTGTATAAAAGAACCGAACCATCCTCAGGGGACGCGATAGCAGATAAACAAACTTGGAAGCTTTGGATTCCATCAGGTCTTACCAGCGATATAATTTCCAGGGCTCATGACCCCCCAGACGCTTCCCACAGTGGTATTGGGAAAACCGTTGAAAAAGTGAAAAGGTACTTGTTTTGGCCAAAAATGGTTACACAAATACGAGTATATGTATCACAATGCGACGTTTGTCGCCAGACCAAAAGTGCTAAGGTCGTCTTAAGACCACCAATGGGTAAGCCAATGAATTCAGAAAGACCTTTTCAAAAGCTTTATCTGGATTTGTTGGGCCCGTATCCGCGTTCCAAGCAAGGGAATATTGGTATCTTAATAATCGTAGATCACAACACCAAATTTCAATTGGTATGTCCGCTCAAGAAGTTTACCTCAAGTAAGGTGTGTGACTTCCTAGAAAATATGTTATTTAGTACTTTCGGGGTCCCTGAGACTATACTCACCGATAATGGTTCACAGTTTGTCTCTGGAAATTTCAAGTCATTTCTTACCAGATTCGGGGTAACTCACCGTTGCACTGCAATATACTCACCGCAAGCCAATGCCAGTGAACGGTTAAACCGATCCGTGTTAGCGGCTATAAGAGCGTACGTCGGCAAAGATCATACTAATTGGGACAATAAATTACCTGAAATTAGTGCGGCGTTACGAGCCAATATCCATAGAAAGGATTATGAACTACTAAGACGACTAAATCTCCTATCGGATGACACCAGAGTCGAATATCCAGATGTAGTACAAGTATGTCGACAAGCCGCTCAGCAAAAGGTAGCTAAATCACACGAGCAGAATGCGAGGACATACAACTTACGTAGCCGGGTCCGTCAACTTAAAGTTGGAGACGTCGTGTATGCCCGGAATTTTTGTCAGAGCAACGCTTTAAAAAAGTTCAGCGCTAAGCTGGCGCCTGTGTTTATATTAGCCAAGGTTATTCGCCGAGTGGGGACAATGTATTACCAATTAGCTAGCGAAGATAAGAAAAACTTAGGAGTCTATCACTTAAAAGATATTCACCTTAGTAAATGGCCTTCTTCAGTTTAAGTCTCATTGTAAGAACAATTACGTCTTCAACTGTGGTGTAGGGGCCGAATTTAGGGAAAGAGTATGGAACATCACGGATAAGCACAGTTTTCTTTTGGTAATGCTTAAAAGTGCAGATACATAGTAACTCCGAAAGTGGATCGTAAGCTGCAAGCTTTTACCGAAAAGCTTTCTAAAGAGAGTCGGCGCGCAGCGCACGCATTTAAGCGAAAGACGTCACGTTTACCTTGACCCAAGAGAGTAGCGTAGCGTAGGGAGAGCATAGCTTAAAAGCTTGACCAAAATTTCGCTCAATTGGGCGAAAGATCATCCGATTATGCAGTTAAAGTTTCCAAATATCATCCGATCTTCGAGCTTTTTGGGCTGGAGTTATTGACTGAGAATCGATTGATTAAAGCGGACGTGTTTACTCGGGAATTAATAAATAAATATATATATAGTTAAATATGCGACACTGCAGTTTGCGTTTTAAAAAAAGATTTTATTCTTTCACTTAAACTTAGTGCACATTGATTAGTTATTTCCCCGACGATGACTGATGTCCGGTGTCTTGAATGGAATTAACTTTTGTTGAATTCTCCGACGGTGTCGCGATTGACGTTTGTCTTGAACAGAACTGCTTTGCCTTCCGAAATGTAGACTATTTATATCATGATGCTCGGCTTGGGATTCGGATTTGGATTCGGAGGCGTTGGCTTCGACTTCGGCTTCGGAGATGGAGTACGTGACTCGATCGATATGTGGGAAAGGCGGCTTTTGATGAAAGGCTTCCGCTGCGTATGATCGGTGTTGCATTACTTGGGGGTGGCTGAGAATAGGGACTCTGATTGGTCAGCTACGATGGCGTGGTTCTTGAGAATCGATTAGTAATTGATCTCTGAAGAGTGGCGTGATTCTAGTGCGGCTGGATTTTAGAGCGGCTGGATTCTAGTGCGGCATCTATTGTTTTATGTTCCACTTCTAGCTTATGGTGTTTGTTTACATTGCCTGCAATCGGCTACGCGTGGTCCATTTCGAGCGTGAGATTGTTTATGGGGTTTCGGAGCTGAGAGTGTCGGATTGTTTATAGTAGTGTCGGATTGTTTATAGTATTGTGGGTGCAGGGTAATAGACATAGACAAGGGTATGCGGAGCATGGACTATAGATATGTCACTCCCCCATTGTTAGATTTAAGCCTGTCCTCAGGCGATTATCCTTGGATATAGTTCAGGAGCGTTTAAAATTGTGCCTGCTGGGGATTCTTCGTCTTCGTCTAAGGATGTTTCTATGTGCGGGTCGGTTTTAGGCTCATTGCTTTTACTTAGACTAAACAATTTGTAGCTTAATCCTATTATGATTATGACAAATAGTAGTATTAAGCTTACATGTAATACATTATTTAATTGCGTATTTTCTATTACGATTTCTTTGGTTTGCAAATCAGACAGTGGTTTAATTTTTGTTACGTTATTGTTGATGTATATGCTCTGTGCAAATTCTGGTATTGAGTTGGATATTAAGAATTCGTTTAATTGTACACTGCAATTATGTATTTTTATACCCGATACTCAAAATGAGTATTGGGGTATATTAGATTTGTGGTAAAAGTGTATGTGTGTAACGTCCAGAAGGAATCGTTTCCGACCCCATAAAGTATATATATTCTTGATCAGCATCGATAGCCGAGTCGATTGAGCCATGTCTGTCTGTCCGTCCGTCCGTCTGTCCGTCTGTCCGTCCGTCCGTCTGTCCGTCCCCTTCAGCGCCTAATGCTCAAAGACTATAAGAGCTAGAGTAACGATGTTTTGGATCCAGACTTCTGTGATATGTCACTGCTCCAAAAATATTTCAAAACTTTGCCCCGCCCACTTCCGCCCCCACAAAGGGCGAAAATCTGTGGCATCCACAATTTCGACGATACGAGAAAACTAAAACGCAGAATCGTAGAAGATGACTATATCTTCTAGAGTGCAAAATCTGAACCAGATCGTATAATTATTACAGCCAGAATCACGAAAACAATTTCACTCTTTCTCGCTCTGTCTCACTCTAACACACAGGTTTCATGGTCGGTTTTGCCAATTGCAAAATATGAGTTCAAGGATCTCAGAACCCATAAGAGCTAGAGCAACCAAATTTGGTATCCACACTCCTGTGATATCGGACCTTGACCGTTTTGTGTCCAAATTTCGCCACACCCCCTTCCGCCCCGCAAAGGGAAAAGCTACCGATACTCAGCTACAAGGACGTGAGAGCGTCATTGATCATCGGATTGGACAACGTGAAACTTGGAGTGCCACTGACCGTCAAAGAACGCGAGAATTCCGAATTTATCGCCGCCAAGTCCAGGTTGGGGTGGTCTGTTTATGGCCGCAGAAAGGGCGACGGGCCAGCGAGTCCGCGGGTAATGCACGTATGCGAATGTAATAAACACCCACAGCTGGACACTCTTGTAAAAGAGACGTCATTAGACGCGGTTGGCATAAACATGGCGAAGAGCACACTCAGGTCCAAAGAGGACGAAAGAGCAAAAACAATACTGGAAAATTGCACGAGGTTTAGCAGCGAAATGAAGAGATGGGAGACAGGACTCCTCTGGCGGTACGACAACGTGGAACTTCCTTCCTCCAGAGAGATGGCAATGCGACGACTTCGGTGCCTAGAATCTCGTATGACACGCGATAAGGTGCTACGAGAGTTCGTAAACGAACAGATTAAGAGGTACGAAGACATCGGCTACGTCCGAAAACTGGAAAAAGATGAAATGGTCGAAGGCAAACGCTCCTGGTATCTGCCCGTATTCGTGACTAAGAACCCGAACAAAGGCAAATTAAGACTCGTATGGGATGCAGCAGCCAAAGTGGAAGGCATCGCTCTTAATTCAATGCTACTAAAGGGCCCCGACCAATTGCCATCGCTGGTAGGAGTAATATCGCGCTTTCGAGAGAAGTCTATTGGCATCTGCGGAGATATTAGAGAAATGTTTCACCAGGTTAGGATACGTTCGGAGGATCAAAGCTCACAGCAGTTTCTCTGGAGATACGGTGACACCAGTCGAGAACCGGATAGGTACGTAATGAGCGTAATGACCTTTGGTGCCTCTTGTTCCCCAGCAGCAGCGACCTACGTGAGAGATAGGAACGCTGAAAGGTTCATCGAGGAACAAAGAGAGGAAGTAGAGGCCATACTTCGCAACACCTTTGTAGATGACTGGCTCCAAAGCTGTGACTCAGAAGACGAAATGGTCCGTCTAGCGCTGGCAGTGAGGAACATACATAAAGAAGGAGGCTTCGAGATGAGAGGATGGATATCTAACTCGAGCACTGTGATGAGAGCGCTCTCAGGAGATGGAGATCATCAAGAACGACCCATCGAGATGACGGACTCAACAAGACGAGAACGAGTGCTTGGCATGTGGTGGCATCCAAGGAATGATTACTTCACCTTCGTCAATAAGTTTCCGAATGACATATACGACGAAGCGAAAACTGTGACGAAGCGGTCAATTCTACATACAGTCATGACCATCTTCGATCCCTTAGGACTACTGGGGTTCTATATTATACAGGCAAAGATAATACTGCAAGACGTGTGGAGGTCGGCCGTAGGCTGGGATGAACAGGTCGAAGAAAGCGAACGTCAACGTTGGATGATATGGGCACGGCAACTACAAAACATCGAAGAATTAAGGGTTCCACGATATCTCGGTCTAACGAAAGAAACATCTAATATCCAATTACACATCTTTACAGACGCGAGCATAAACGCCTTTGCAGCCGTCGCCTACATAAGGATCGAACAAAGAGGAGAAGTCAGATGCACACTACTCGCATCCAAGACAAGAGTGGCACCATTGAAACCAATTTCGATTCCCAGGATGGAGCTTATGGCAGCGATCCTCGGCCTACGACTAGCTAAACTCATAACACAGGAGCTCTCCGTCGAGGTCAAGCGACGTGTTTTTTGGACCGACGCAATGCACGTAGAAGAATTTCTATATCGCGTTCGTGCCCTTACGGGACAGACTCTGGGGAATGACGATCAGTTACTTTGCGACAATCTGCATCTGCTTTTCACAGGCAAGGCCAGCGGTTGGTTCTGGGATTTTCATCGAAGAAACCACCAATACTCCTGGCCATCGTTCTGTACAGCATTTAGACAAAGATTCGACGATCAGAAAGATGATTTGGACCTTTGGGAAACGTCAACAGATGGACAACGAATCCTTCGAAGATTTTCAGTCAGCCATTGAAAAGTTAGTGGCACGACTTTCACAGGAGAGAAGCGAACTCAAGCTGATCGATATTCTTAAGCAGAATGCGAAAAGTGCTCTGCGATTTGAGCTGTTGCATTTAAAAAGGCAGAATAGAAGTGAGTTGAGGGAGGAAGTTAAAAAGCATGAACACTTCTGTAAAGATGCTGGCAACTTTCTACAGAGAAACCGGGTAACTAGACCCCATGTATCAGAAATTCAGAGTGAGGAAGAAGAACTAGAAGAAGAGAGTATCTCCGAACTACGCCGCAAGCGGTTTGTTTGCTGGAATTGCGACAAAACAGGCCATCGGTTTGAAGATTGCGTAGCAGAACGCCGAATCTTCTGTTATGGCTGCGGGGCGAAAAATACTTTTAAGCCAAAGTGCGAAAAATGTAACCCATCGGAAAACCGAAAGCGGGATGCGCAAAACAAAACCACACTGGCGCATCCGACAATGATGACAGAATGAAAGAGCAAACTTTCCAAGAAAACACCTCCAACCCGGATTGTCCAAAAATTCGATCTAATAGGTCCCTGGTAGAGGCACAAAACCCAGACGGAGGGGATAGATATAGATGGTGAAAGTTCCCAATCAGATAAGCTACGATTAAAGTATCAACCAAAACGTTCGACCATACGATTAAGGCAATTCTGGACCAAGGTAAAGAAGGTGCGAAAGAGACTTGTCTCGTCGGTCCTTTTGAGCTCCGATAACAGATTATTTATAGAACTAAGCATAGAAGAACAAAACTTCATGGCCTTGCTAGATTCGGGGGCGACGATAAGCTGTCTTGGAAGTGAAGCCGCTAAATCGTTCGCGCAACACGCTAAGGCAAAGAAATGCGGAAATATTCGAACGGCCAATAATGAATCTTGTAAAGTCGTAGCGAAAATTACAGTTCCCATAACTTTTCGCGATCATACTAAGGAGATAGCATTTTTCATAATACCAGCTATTGCCGCGCCGGGCAACGCCTCCAAATCTGGGGCCGTACGTTTGATGAGCCTCCCGTGTTCAATACGCCTCCCGTGGTTTTGTGTTAAGGGGACGTATCTAAACAACGCAGCTTCGTTCTGCATCGTGTGCAGTACCGTAGTGCTTTCCTTCGGTCTATTCTCTACCCTAGAGCTTTGCTGGTTACTGTTGTGGAGGAGAAAATGGTGCTTTCTCGAGCAGCCGTCGACGGAACATACTCTTGTTGACTTACAGTGCCTTATAAAGTGTTTGCCAAGGCACCTCCAGCATAGCTTATTTTCTCTGACGAAGTTCCATCTACCTGGCCCTTCTAGCTCCAGGAACTGCTTACAGTCCTCCAATTTGTGGGCCCCATTGCACCTACGGCAGGGCGGTTGTGCGCTGCTATCATTGTGCACCATAAGCCGGATTCTTGGGTTCTTCTCCTTCGTGCAGACTTCTTTCTCGGGTGCTACTGGCATCACGGTGCTTGCGCACGATGCGACTCGGAATAGCCAATCGTCGAAAACAGCGATATTTACCCTCGGAAGTCCAGCGCTTTGTCTGGCCCAATCCAGTTTCAAGTCGAATGGGAGTTTCTCCACAAGGTCGCGAAGTAACATTGGGTCGTTCAGATAGGCGGACAGTCCTATCGCGTCAACAGTAGCGCGATAATTTTGCACCGACAGCGCCAGGCGCACTAAGCTTTCGATGCTGCTCGATTTCACGGACGGCTCCATTCTTAGCTTCGTCTGTAGGGTGTGATATATGGCCTCTGGTCGGCCGTATAGCATTCGAAGAGTCTCGATGGCTAGTCGGACTGTTGCGGGCATCATGAGATTCTCTTGATCGCTGAGTCCGCAGCGTTCTGTGGATTGCTCGAAGTTTACTATGAACATGGGCCATTCATCGGGGTTTCCAGAAAAGCATGGTAGATCCTTGTTGATGACTTGTCTTGCGGCTATCTGGGATGCTGTCAAGCATCTCTCCGCCCCCGCTGGCGCGACCGCTTGATTACTCCCGTACGCGTACGGGTCCAAAATATTTCGACTCGTACTTGGGTAATACTGTGCAGTCGGGGCGCGAATGAAGGGGTTTTGCCCATGCAGGTTGGTACCCAGCGCCGGTGCGGCCATTGGATGCCACATAGCGCCGACTGGCATTGTCTCGTTCGGATTCAGCCCAGTAGGCATTCCAGTCCGCGTGGCTTCCGTGGGTCCTGACATGTGGACTCCGGTCCAGTTGGGAACCGCTCTGTCCCAGCCTCCGTTGATTACCGTGGAGCTCATGAGCCCTCCTGCTTGAGGCAGTCTGGAATGCGTCGGGATGGAGCGCATTCCCTCGAAGGCCGTGGCGTACGTCGGCCTTCCTAATGCATCCGCTCTCTGCTGAGCGAACGTTTCCCAGCTATCTAAAAGGCTCGTTCTTGGTGAGAAGGCTTGATCCACCCCTCCTCCTTGGTTGGTATGCTCTGGTGCTTGATGGCTCGTTGGGGCTGTGGTGGACACGTTAGGTGTGGCCGTTGTTGCCGCCGAGATCACATCTATATATGTATCCCTAACGCGATGAGTTTCCCTTGCACCTCCCTCAGTCTCGGAACACGCACCAAGCATCTTTTCTGGCACATTTATTTCTCCTAATCCACACGGGGTCTCACCGCCAGATTCCGACTGCTGACCTTTGACGCCGTCCATTTTACTCCGGTGTCTTTTTTGTACAGTCCTGCAAAGTCGAATCCCTCGTGACGCAGCTGACTGCGTCGCACGCCGATCTTCTTTCTGTCGGTCGTAATTATTCGATTTGCTCTCTGTTGCGCAGGAAAAGTTTTTTAGAATATTGCCGCGCCGGGCAACGCCTCCAAATCTGGGGCCGTACGTTTGATAAGCCTCCCGTGTTCAATACGCCTCCCGGGGTTTTGTTCTTTAAATCGGTTTTATTCATTTGTTTGTTTCACTTATTTATTCATTTACAATGTCGGGCGGGTGTTAAACTACGAGAGCTAGCGCTAAAAAACTTGTACCGCTTCAGTGCTTTTTCTGCTGCCTTTTGTTTTCGTTCTTCCTTCTTCCTGCCTTTGTCTGCCCTTCGCCCTAATTAACCCTTTGCTCAGCGCTGTTAATGTTTGTGCTGTTAACGCAGTGATATTCAGGGCTGTTAGGCGCAGTGATATTCAGGACTGTTAGGCGCAGTGATATTTAGAGCTGCCGCTGCGGTTTCTGCCGTAACACCAGCCTTGAAACAAAATGTGTATTTAGGAATTGATTTCTGGACAGAATTCGGTCTGGTAGCAAGGCTTTTAACGGATAGATCTGTGGTACAAGAATTAGACGTAGGAAAGGAAACCAAGGCTTCGGAATCACCGCCAGTACATGATCTAAGCAAAGACCAAAAGGTTAGACTAGAATCCGTGATTCATTCGTTTCCTTCGTTTGAAAGGGAAGGATTAGGACGTACGAAAGCTATCCAACACACGATCGAAATGGTACCCGATAGACCAGTTAAACAACGCCATTGGCCGATTTCACCCGCGAAGGAAAAGTTAATGTTTGACGAAGTGGATAAAATGCTGGCCTTAGACGTGATCGAGGAATCGAATAGTTCCTGGAGTAGCAATTGCGTTTTAGTTAAGAAAGGTACGAAAAACCGATTATGTTTAGATTCCCGAGAAATTAATAAGAACACTCGCAAAGATGCCTACCCTTTACCACACATAGATGGCATTCTTAGTATATTACCACCAGCCAAATACATAACGGGACTTGACATGAAACACGCATACTGGCAGATTCCTTTGGAAGAAAAATCTCGGCAGTATACAGCTTTTACCATTCCCAATAGGCCGCTTTACCAGTATAAGGTAATGCCGTTTGGCCTAACTAATGCCGCTCAGACGTTGTGCCGACTTATGGATCAGGTGATACCTGCACACCTCAGGAATCGGGTTTTTGTCTATTTGGACGATTTACTGGTGCTCTCAGATGACTTCGATTCACTCTTGGTGCTGTTACAAAAGGTAGCGATGCATTTGCGTAAGGCAAATCTCACGATTAATATACCCAAGTCAAACTTTTGTATACGGGAGATTACATATCTGGGGTTCATAATAGGTTATGGTCAGTTAAAGACAGATCCGGGGAAAATAAAGTCCATAATGGAGTTTCCGATCCCAAAAACCGTGAAACAGATAAGGAGATTTCTAGGACTTTCTGGATGGTACAGACGCTTTGTCGATAACTATGCCACCGTCAGCTACCCCTTAACGGAACTACTAAAAAAGCATCAACCACTTAAGTGGAACGCATCAGCCGAAGAAGCTTTCAATAAACTCAAATCCTGCTTAACATCTGCTCCAATCCTAGCCACCTCCGATTTTAAGAAACGCTTTTTGTTAATATGTGACGCAAGCACTTTTGGTTTGGGCTGCGTACTAGCTCAATTAAACGAGGAAGGGATAGAGTTACCTATAGCTTTTATGTCCGAGAAACTTTCCAAGGTGCAACGAAACTTTTCGGTCACCGAACTCGAGTGATTGGCAGTGATAAAAGGAATAAAGAAGTTTAGAGCTTACGTAGAAGGACAGGATTTCCAAGTTATAACGGACCATGCGTCCCTACAATGGCTTATGAGGCAAAAAGATTTGTCAGGTCGCTTGGCCCGCTGGGCTATAAAATTACAGGGATTTAATTTTTAAATAGCACATCGTAAAGGGTCCGAAAACGTAGTGGCCGACGCGTTGTCACGCCAAGATGAGCCCGTGGTACGAAAGTTGAACGGCAACGGACCCATAGTCGACCTTACATCTACAGAGTTTAAATCGAAAGAATACATGGATCTAATAGAACACATAAGGCTTAATCAACTTAAGTTACCCGATTTGAAGGTTGACGATAATTTGGTGTATAAAAGAACCGAACCATCCTCAGGGGACGCGATAGCAGATAAACAAACTTGGAAGCTTTGGATTCCATCAGGTCTTACCAGCGATATAATTTCCAGGGCTCATGACCCCCCAGACGCTTCCCACAGTGGTATTGGGAAAACCGTTGAAAAAGTGAAAAGGTACTTGTTTTGGCCAAAAATGGTTACACAAATACGAGTATATGTATCACAATGCGACGTTTGTCGCCAGACCAAAAGTGCTAAGGTCGTCTTAAGACCACCAATGGGTAAGCCAATGAATTCAGAAAGACCTTTTCAAAAGCTTTATCTGGATTTGTTGGGCCCGTATCCGCGTTCCAAGCAAGGGAATATTGGTATCTTAATAATCGTAGATCACAACACCAAATTTCAATTGGTATGTCCGCTCAAGAAGTTTACCTCAAGTAAGGTGTGTGACTTCCTAGAAAATATGTTATTTAGTACTTTCGGGGTCCCTGAGACTATACTCACCGATAATGGTTCACAGTTTGTCTCTGGAAATTTCAAGTCATTTCTTACCAGATTCGGGGTAACTCACCGTTGCACTGCAATATACTCACCGCAAGCCAATGCCAGTGAACGGTTAAACCGATCCGTGTTAGCGGCTATAAGAGCGTACGTCGGCAAAGATCATACTAATTGGGACAATAAATTACCTGAAATTAGTGCGGCGTTACGAGCCAATATCCATAGAAAGGATTATGAACTACTAAGACGACTAAATCTCCTATCGGATGACACCAGAGTCGAATATCCAGATGTAGTACAAGTATGTCGACAAGCCGCTCAGCAAAAGGTAGCTAAATCACACGAGCAGAATGCGAGGACATACAACTTACGTAGCCGGGTCCGTCAACTTAAAGTTGGAGACGTCGTGTATGCCCGGAATTTTTGTCAGAGCAACGCTTTAAAAAAGTTCAGCGCTAAGCTGGCGCCTGTGTTTATATTAGCCAAGGTTATTCGCCGAGTGGGGACAATGTATTACCAATTAGCTAGCGAAGATAAGAAAAACTTAGGAGTCTATCACTTAAAAGATATTCACCTTAGTAAATGGCCTTCTTCAGTTTAAGTCTCATTGTAAGAACAATTACGTCTTCAACTGTGGTGTAGGGGCCGAATTTAGGGAAAGAGTATGGAACATCACGGATAAGCACAGTTTTCTTTTGGTAATGCTTAAAAGTGCAGATACATAGTAACTCCGAAAGTGGATCGTAAGCTGCAAGCTTTCCGAAAAGCTTTCTAAAGAGAGTCGGCGCGCAGCGCACGCATTTAAGCGAAAGACGTCACGTTTACCTTGACCCAAGAGAGTAGCGTAGCGTAGGGAGAGCATAGCTTAAAAGCTTGACCAAAATTTCGCTCAATTGGGCGAAAGATCATCCGATTATGCAGTTAAAGTTTCCAAATATCATCCGATCTTCGAGCTTTTTGGGCTGGAGTTATTGACTGAGAATCGATTGATTAAAGCGGACGTGTTTACTCGGGAATTAATAAATAAATATATATATAGTTAAATATGCGACACTGCAGTTTGCGTTTTAAAAAAAGATTTTATTCTTTCACTTAAACTTAGTGCACATTGATTAGTTATTTCCCCGACGATGACTGATGTCCGGTGTCTTGAATGGAATTAACTTTTGTTGAATTCTCCGACGGTGTCGCGATTGACGTTTGTCTTGAACAGAACTGCTTTGCCTTCCGAAATGTAGACTATTTATATCATAAATAGTCTACATTTCGGAAATGGAACCACGGCTACGCGTGGTCCATTTCGAGCGTGAGATTGTTTATGGGGTTTCGGAGCTGAGAGTGTCGGATTGTTTATAGTAGTGTCGGATTGTTTATAGTATTGTGGGTGCAGGGTAATAGACATAGACAAGGGTATGCGGAGCATGGACTATAGATATGTCACTCCCCCATTGTTAGATTTAAGCCTGTCCTCAGGCGATTATCCTTGGATATAGTTCAGGAGCGTTTAAAATTGTGCCTGCTGGGGATTCTTCGTCTTCGTCTAAGGATGTTTCTATGTGCGGGTCGGTTTTAGGCTCATTGCTTTTACTTAGACTAAACAATTTGTAGCTTAATCCTATTATGATTATGACAAATAGTAGTATTAAGCTTACATGTAATACATTATTTAATTGCGTATTTTCTATTACGATTTCTTTGGTTTGCAAATCAGACAGTGGTTTAATTTTTGTTACGTTATTGTTGATGTATATGCTCTGTGCAAATTCTGGTATTGAGTTGGATATTAAGAATTCGTTTAATTGTACACTGCAATTATGTATTTTTATACCCGATACTCAAAATGAGTATTGGGGTATATTAGATTTGTGGTAAAAGTGTATGTGTGTAACGTCCAGAAGGAATCGTTTCCGACCCCATAAAGTATATATATTCTTGATCAGCATCGATAGCCGAGTCGATTGAGCCATGTCTGTCTGTCCGTCCGTCCGTCTGTCCGGCTGTCCGTCCGTCCGTCTGTCCGTCCCCTTCAGCGCCTAATGCTCAAAGACTATAAGAGCTAGAGTAACGATGTTTTGGATCCAGACCTCTGTGATATGTCACTGCTCCAAAAATATTTCAAAACTTTGCCCCGCCCACTTCCGCCCCCACAAAGGGCGAAAATCTGTGGCATCCACAATTTCGACGATACGAGAAAACTAAAAACGCAGAATCGTAGAAGATGACTATATCTTCTAGAGTGCAAAATCTGAACCAGATCGTATAATTATTACAGCCAGAATCACGAAAACAATTTCACTCTTTCTCGCTCTGTCTCACTCTAACACACAGGTTTCATGGTCGGTTTTGCCAATTGCAAAATATGAGTTCAAGGATCTCAGAACCCATAAGAGCTAGAGCAACCAAATTTGGTATCCACACTCCTGTGATATCGGACCTTGACCGTTTTGTGTCCAAATTTCGCCACACCCCCTTCCGCCCCGCAAAGGGAAAAGCTACCGATACTCAGCTACAAGGACGTGAGAGCGTCATTGATCATCGGATTGGACAACGTGAAACTTGGAGTGCCACTGAACGTCAAAGAACGCGAGAATTCCGAATTTATCGCCGCCAAGTCCAGGTTGGGGTGGTCTGTTTATGGCCGCAGAAAGGGCGACGGGCCAGCGAGTCCGCGGGTAATGCACGTATGCGAATGTAATAAACACCCACAGCTGGACACTCTTGTAAAAGAGACGTCATTAGACGCGGTTGGCATAAACATGGCGAAGAGCACACTCAGGTCCAAAGAGGACGAAAGAGCAAAAACAATACTGGAAAATTGCACGAGGTTTAGCAGCGAAATGAAGAGATGGGAGACAGGACTCCTCTGGCGGTACGACAACGTGGAACTTCCTTCCTCCAGAGAGATGGCAATGCGACGACTTCGGTGCCTAGAATCTCGTATGACACGCGATAAGGTGCTACGAGAGTTCGTAAACGAACAGATTAAGAGGTACGAAGACATCGGCTACGTCCGAAAACTGGAAAAAGATGAAATGGTCGAAGGCAAACGCTCCTGGTATCTGCCCGTATTCGTGACTAAGAACCCGAACAAAGGCAAATTAAGACTCGTATGGGATGCAGCAGCCAAAGTGGAAGGCATCGCTCTTAATTCAATGCTACTAAAGGGCCCCGACCAATTGCCATCGCTGGTAGGAGTAATATCGCGCTTTCGAGAGAAGTCTATTGGCATCTGCGGAGATATTAGAGAAATGTTTCACCAGGTTAGGATACGTTCGGAGGATCAAAGCTCCAGCAGTTTCTCTGGAGATACGGTGACACCAGTCGAGAACCGGATAGGTACGTAATGAGCGTAATGACCTTTGGTGCCTCTTGTTCCCCAGCAGCAGCGACCTACGTGAGAGATAGGAACGCTGAAAGGTTCATCGAGGAACAAAGAGAGGAAGTAGAGGCCATACTTCCCAACACCTTTGTAGATGACTGGCTCCAAAGCTGTGACTCAGAAGACGAAATGGTCCGTCTAGCGCTGGCAGTGAGGAACATACATAAAGAAGGAGGCTTCGAGATGAGAGGATGGATATCTAACTCGAGCACTGTGATGAGAGCGCTCTCAGGAGATGGAGATCATCAAGAACGACCCATCGAGATGACGGACTCAACAAGACGAGAACGAGTGCTTGGCATGTGGTGGCATCCAAGGAATGATTACTTCACCTTCGTCAATAAGTTTCCGAATGACATATACGACGAAGCGAAAACTGTGACGAAGCGGTCAATTCTACATACAGTCATGACCATCTTCGATCCCTTAGGACTACTGGGGTTCTATATTATACAGGCAAAGATAATACTGCAAGACGTGTGGAGGTCGGCCGTAGGCTGGGATGAACAGGTCGAAGAAAGCGAACGTCAACGTTGGATGATATGGGCACGGCAACTACAAAACATCGAAGAATTAAGGGTTCCACGATATCTCGGTCTAACGAAAGAAACATCTAATATCCAATTACACATCTTTACAGACGCGAGCATAAACGCCTTTGCAGCCGTCGCCTACATAAGGATCGAACAAAGAGGAGAAGTCAGATGCACACTACTCGCATCCAAGACAAGAGTGGCACCATTGAAACCAATTTCGATTCCCAGGATGGAGCTTATGGCAGCGATCCTCGGCCTACGACTAGCTAAACTCATAACACAGGAGCTCTCCGTCGAGGTCAAGCGACGTGTTTTTTGGACCGACTCCAAGAACGTGTTGTATTGGATATGTTCAGACGCCCGAAAGTACCATCAGTTCGTCGCGCTCCGAATTGGAGAGATCTTGGAAACCTCGGACATATCAGAATGGAAATGGGTTCCATCCGCTCTGAACGTAGCAGACGATGGAACGAAGTCTACCAAAGAGTCGAGTTTCCAACCGGAAGCGAGATGGTTCTCCGGTCCGCCGTTCCTATTTGACGAGGAAGAACACTGGCCAACTACACAGCTCAACCCGAGTAATCTGGAACGGATACACGTACACGAATGGACAGATACGCCGAAACCACCATCAAAGCTGAGTAGCATAATCCCAAATGTATGTCGCTTTAGCAAATGGGAAAAGTTCACGGGAGCCCTGAGATGCGTGATGAGATTTCTGGACAAAATACGCAAAAGAGATTTCGCATCAGAGGAGGCAAATTTAGCCGCACGCTTTCGCAACATGGAAGATGTCAACATCGTTATATACCGGATGGTACAAGAAGAGGCTTACTCTGAAGAAATGGCTCTTCTACGACAAGGAAGAATCGTGAGTAAGAAAAGTTCGATCTACAAATTATCGCCGTACCTCGATGAAACAGGCGTACTGAGAATACGCGGCCGCATAGATAAGTCGATCGGCATAACGAGGAACCTGAAACGGCCAGTAATTCTACCCGGAGGACATAACGTCACTAATCTTCTCATTGATTATTTCCATCGGAAGTTTCAGCATCAGCTTACTGAGATCGTCGTCAACGAGATGCGACAATTGTACCACATACCAGGACTGCGAGCAAGAGTTCGCGCCGTAGCGAAAACCTGCCAAAGATGCCGCAATAAAAGAGCGCTTCCAGAGGCACCGGAGATGGGAAGCCTACCACCAGAGAGGCTAGCAATCAACGAATTGCCATTCACAAACACAGGTATCGACTACTTCGGACCACTGGAGGTAAACGTAGGAAGACGACGCGAGAAACGATGGGGAGTACTATTCACGTGCCTCACCGTGCGAGCAGTACACATCGAGCTGGCAAACTCCCTGTCAACAGACGCCTTCATGCTAACATTGGAAATGTTCGTAGCCCGTCGAGGAGTCCCCAAGAGAATCGTGTCGGACAACGGGACGAACTTCCGAGGAGCCAGCCGCCTACTACGAGAAGAAATTGAAAGAATTCTACCGAACGAACTGGAAACCAAGTACCCGCAAATAGAATGGTCCTTCATACCCCCAGGAGCACCCCACATGGGAGGTGCGTGGGAAAGAATGATCAGATCGGTGAAATCCATACTAGCCGAAATATTAGAGGAGACGCACGTACAAGAACCAGTGCTGAGAACAGCACTAGCAAAGATAGAAAATATGCTAAATTCCCGACCCCTGACTTACGTGCCGTTGGAGTGTCCGGAAGCCGACGTACTTACACCGAATCACTTTCTGAGAGCAGAGACCAGCTCGATGGCAGCAAAGAGCGACGGCAGCGCAATAGGAGCTATGCTTGGTAAGAGTTTTCGCATTGCAGGGCAGATCGTGGACAGCTTCAGAAAACGATGGCTGAAGGAGTACCTACCGTGCCTGACGACACGAACCAAATGGCATGGAACCCCAACCAACCCTATCCAACTCGGAGACGTCGTGGTTCTAGCGGACGAAACAAGCCCCAAGGTGCAGTGGAGGAAAGGCGTCATCATGGACCTTCGAGTAGCCAAGGACGGGATCGCCCGAAGCGCGGTGATCCGCACCGCATCTGGACTGCTAACTCGGCCAATAGTTAAACTGGCCAAGTTAGACGTGAGGACAACGAACCCACTAATGGATCAAGGCGTAACCAGAAGTTTGGCAAACATCACGACAAGCGACGAAGTTTGCGAAGGGGGGAATGTTACGGCAGAAACCGCAGCGGCAGCTCTAAATATCACTGCGCCTAACAGTCCTGAATATCACTGCGCCTAACAGCCCTGAATATCACTGCGTTAACAGCACAAACATTAACAGCGCTGAGCAAAGGGTTAATTAGGGCGAAGGGCAGACAAAGGCAGGAAGAAGGAAGAACGAAAACAAAAGGCAGCAGAAAAAGCACTGAAGCGGTACAAGTTTTTTAGCGCTAGCTCTCGTAGTTTAACACCCGCCCGACATTGTAAATGAATAAATAAGTGAAACAAACAAATGAATAAAACCGATTTAAAGAACAAAACCACGGGAGGCGTATTGAACACGGGAGGCTTATCAAACGTACGGCCCCAGATTTGGAGGCGTTGCCCGGCGCGGCAATAGCTGGTATTATGAAAAATGCTATCTCCTTAGTATGATCGCGAAAAGTTATGGGAACTGTAATTTTCGCTACGACTTTACAAGATTCATTATTGGCCGTTCGAATATTTCCGCATTTCTTTGCCTTAGCGAACGATTTAGCGGCTTCACTTCCAAGACAGCTTATCGTCGCCCCCGAATCTAGCAAGGCCATGAAGTTTTGTTCTTCTATGCTTAGTTATAAATAATCTGTTATCGGAGCTCAAAAGGACCGACGAGACAAGTCTCTTTCGCACCTTCTTTACCTTGGTCCAGAATTGCCTTAATCGTATGGTCGAACGTTTTGGTTGATACTTTAATCGTAGCTTATCTGATTGGGAACTTTCACCATCTATATCTATCCCCTCCGTCTGGGTTTTGTGCCTCTACCAGGGACCTATTAGATCGAATTTTTGGACAATCCGGGTTGGAGGTGTTTTCTTGGAAAGTTTGCTCTTTCATTCTGTCATCATTGTCGGATGCGCCAGTGTGGTTTTGTTTTGCGCATCCCGCTTTCGGTTTTCCGATGGGTTACATTTTTCGCACTTTGGCTTAAAAGTATTTTTCGCCCCGCAGCCATAACAGAAGATTCGGCGTTCTGCTACGCAATCTTCAAACCGATGGCCTGTTTTGTCGCAATTCCAGCAAACAAACCGCTTGCGGCGTAGTTCGGAGATACTCTCTTCTTCTAGTTCTTCTTCCTCACTCTGAATTTCTGATACATGGGGTCTAGTTACCCGGTTTCTCTGTAGAAAGTTGCCAGCATCTTTACAGAAGTGTTCATGCTTTTTAACTTCCTCCCTCAACTCACTTCTATTCTGCATTTTTAAATGCAACAGCTCAAATCGCAGAGCACTTTTCGCATTCTGCTTAAGAATATCGATCAGCTTGAGTTCGCTTCTCTCATGTGAAAGTCGTGCCACTAACTTTTCAATGGCTGACTGAAAATCTTCGAAGGATTCGTTGTCCATCTGTTGACGTTTCCCAAAGGTCCAAATCATCTTTCTGATCGTCGAATCTTTGTCTAAATGCTGTACAGAACGATGGCCAGGAGTATTGGTGGTTTCTTCGATGAAAATCCCAGAACCAACCGCTGGCCTTGCCTGTGAAAAGCAGATGCAGATTGTCGCAAAGTAACTGATCGTCATTCCCCAGAGTCTGTCCCGTAAGGGCACGAACGCGATATAGAAATTCTTCTACGTGCATTGCGTCTCGAGAACCATCAAATTTAAGACGCCAGCTTAGTAGGATATTTGCCGCCTTTGCCGGTGCTACATTTCCGGCTGTTTGACTACTCCTAGGAGTTCTTCCTTGGGAATCGCCTCTAACCATGTAACTATCACTGTCTACCTCTCGTCTAACATTACTGTGTGACACTGAGGGACCTCCGTTACCCGTAGTAGCGGCTGTGGCTAAATTCATATTGGAAAATTGGGCCTGTATAGTTTGTTCGATGGAAGCTTTTATGAACGAACTAAGGTTTTCCATCATAGATTTCTCCCGGTTTTGCATGACCGAATGGATGTAATTCGTAAGGTTTTCAGGTTGAGCGTTACTAGGTGACCTATTTCCGTTGCTACTAACCGACTGTCGACTCTCGGATAAATATTGATCTAAACTAGCTTGATACCTTGTTTACATTCCTCTTTTAGGGGTTGCTCCTCGGCCTCGACCTCTGCTGTTTGTCCTCCCTTTTTTACGTAATAAGGTTGGATCTAGTTGTACCGTCCCATTGGCTTCGTTTCCCTGAACATTAGGTGGTATGGAGCCTGAACTTAGGTGTAATTCTGCTGCTAGAGTATTATTTTCGTAACGCAGCCTACCAGGTTCGCATTCCGCCTTGCACACTGGACAAGACTTTTCGCTTTTCAAATGTTCGCATACGCAAGTATTATGAAATCGGTGGTGACTAGGCGTGGTAGCTATTAACTGGTCAAAACGAGTCTTGGTTGATCAATGCCGAAGCTAAATTTTCATTACTACGGTGGACCGCCATGATTTGTATGAATTTCTTAATAATAATAAATAAAACGAGGGGGAACGTTGTGAGTTGCTGCGGACACCGCAACTCTACAGTTATACCCGATACTAAGTCAGTATGGCTCTCCTCCGGCAGACGCCGCTAATATTAAACGACACGACAAAGAGTGCGTGCGAGAGAGACAGAAAATCAGTCTGAGCGTGACGTCGGGCGCTGCGTAGCCACTGCAAATTGATTTGTTCCTTTTGGCTATAAAAATGATCTGATCTGATCCAGATTCAGCAATCTGATAGATATGGTCATTATCTATGATTCTGCGTTTTTAGTTTTCTCAAATCTGCAATATTGTGGATGCAACAGATTTTCGTCCTTTGTGTGGGCGGATGGGGGTGGGACGAAATTCTGAGATATACGTTTTATAGTGACATCTTAAAGGAGTGTGTGCACCAAATTTGGTTACTCTAGCCTTAATAGTCTCTGAGATTTGTGGTTGCCTCAGATTTTCGTCCTTTGCGGGGGCGGAAGGGGGTGTGGCGAAATTTGGACAGGAAACGGTCAAGGTCCGATATCACAGGAGTGTGGATACCAAATTTGGTTGCTCTGGCTTTTATAGGTTCTGAGATCCTTGAACTCATATTTTGCAATTGGCAAAACCGACCATGAAACCTGTGTGTTAGAGTGAGACAGAGCGAGAAAGAGTGAAATTGTTTTCGTGATTCTGGCTGTAATAATTATACGATCTGGTTCAGATTTTGCACTCTAGAAGATATAGTCATCTTCTACGATTCTGCGTTTTTAGTTTTCTCGTATCGTCGAAATTGTGGATGCCACAGATTTTCGCCCTTTGTGGGGGCGGAAGTGGGCGGGGCAAAGTTTTGAAATATTTTTGGAGCAGTGACATATCACAGAAGTCTGGATCCAAAACATCGTTGCTCTAGCTCTTATAGTCTTTGAGCATTAGGCGCTGAAGGGGACGGACAGACGGACAGACGGACGGACGGACAGACAGACAGGGCTCAATCGACTCGGCTATTGATGCTGATCAAGAATATATATACTTTATAGGGTCGGAAACGATTCCTTCTGGACGTTACACACATCCACTTTCACCACAAATCTAATATACCCCAATACTCATTTTGAGTATCGGGTATAAAAAAAAATATTGATGAAATTTTAAAGAGTTAAAAAAATAAAGGAAGGGTATATAGATATGTGTGTCCATGAGAAAAAAAAGATTTTTAGTAATTTTTTTTTATTATTGAAAAGAATAAATGAATAGCAATAAAAAAA